>NC_045806.1:73883631-74068508 GCF_009873245.2 Balaenoptera musculus | reverse complement strand
CAAAAAAACTACAAATAACAAATGTTGGAGAGGATTTGGAGAAAAAAGAACACTTGTATACTGTTGATGGGAATGTAAATTGGTGTAGCCATTACGGAAAACAGTACTGAGGTTCTCATAAAACTAAAAATAGAATTACCATATGATCCAGCAATTTTACTCATAGGTATATATCTGGAAAAAAATAACAACACTAATTTGAAAAGATACATACACCCCAATGTTTATAGCATCACTGTTTACAATAGCCAAGATATGGAAGCAACCCAAGTGTCCATCAACAGACAAATAGATAAAGAAGATGTGGTATATATAAATACAATGGAATATTACTTAGTCATAAAAATAAAATTCTGCCATTTGCAGCAATGTGGATGGACCTAGAGAATATTATGCTTAGTGAAATATGTCAGACAAAGACAAATACTATACGATATCACTTATATGTGGATTCTAAAAAAAAATACAAATGAATGTATATTCAAAACAGAAACAGATTCACAGATATAGGAAACAAACTATCAGTTACCATAGTGGGGAGGGAATGGGAGGGGCAAATTAGAGGTATAGGATTAAGAGATACACACCACTATGTATAAAACAGATAAGCAGCAAATATATATAATATAACACAGGGAATTATTATCTTGTAATCTTTTAATGGAGTATAATCTGTAAAAATGCTGAATCACTATGCTGTAGACCTGAAACTAATATAATATTGTAAATCAACTATACTTCAATTTAAAAAAGAGAGAGAGAAAATCTGGACCCAGAAAGAAAAGAACTTTAAAATAAACTAGTAGAGCACCCAGAAATCTTATATTGCAGGAGATATGGAATCTATATAGTTAGTTCAAGAAATAATTGAAAAAAGAAACATTACAGGGGCTTCCCTGGTGGCGCAGTGGTTGAGAATCTGCCTGCTAATGCAGGGGACACGGGTTCGAGCCCTGGTCTGGGAAGATCCCACATGCCACGGAGCAGCTGGGCCCGTGAGCCACAACTACTGAGCCTGCGCGTCTGGAGCCTGTGCCCCGCAACGGGAGGGGCCGCGATAGTGAAAGGCCCGCGCACCGCGATGAAGAGCGGTCCCCGCACCGCGATGAAGAGTGGCCCCCGCTTGCCGCAACTAGAGAAAGCCCTCGCACGAACCGAAGACCCAACACAGCCAAAAATAAATAATAAATAAATAAATAAAGTAGCTATAAAATTTAAAGAAAAAAAAAAAAAGAAACATTACAATGAAATCAACATAATAACAATTCTTGGGGGATAGTGGAATCGAATACAAGTATTGTTAAAATATAGTATCTAAAATTTCCAGTTCTCAGTCAAAAAAATATGAGCCATGAAAAAGAAAGAAAGAAAGAAAGAAAGAAAGAAAGAAAGAAAGAAAGAAAGAAAGAAAGAAAGAAAGAAAGAAAGAAAGAAAATAATACCATATACACAGGAAAAAATAATCAATATGAAGTGTATCTGAAGGGACCAGATTTTGGATTTAGTAGACAAAGACTTTGAAGTCACTGTTATGAATATGCTAAAAGAGTTAAAAGAAACCACATCTAAAGTATTAAAGGAAAGTATAAAAATTATGTCTTACAAATTTAAAAAAACATGAATAAAGTTGCAGAAATTATAAGAATTAACAAACCAGAAATTGTGGCATTGAAAAGCAAAATAAGTGAAATAAAAAATTTACTATAAGAGCTCAAAAACAGATTTGAGCTGACAGAAGAAATAATTAATAAACACAAAAGCAGAACAATAAGAATTATCCAATCTGAGGAACAGAGAAATAAAAAATGAGGAAAAAAGTTAACAGAACCTCAGCAAACTATAGAACACAAGCATAAAAATATGTATAAAATGCAATTACTAGAAGAAGAAAAGAAAGTAAGTGGTCAGAAAAACCATCTGGAGAAGTAATAGCAAAAAAAAACTTTCTAAATGTGATTTTAAAATGTCAATTTATATTTTCAAGAATCTCAATAAACTCTGAGTAGAATAAGGTCAAAAAGATTGATACCTCTGCACATCGTTGTCTAATTGATGAAAGTTAAAGAGAAAATCTTGAAAGCAGCAAGAGTAATACAAATTATTACATAAAAAGAATCCTCTGTAAAATTAAAGAAGGCATGATATCATCAGAAACCAGAGGCCATGAGACAGTGGAATAACATATTTATGGTGCTTAAAGGGAAATTGTGTCCACCCAGAATTCTATATTCAGATAAACTATCCTTCAGAAATTAAGGATAAATTAAGACATTGCCAGATAACAAATCCTTAGAGAATTTATTACTAGTAGACTTGAAATGAAAGGACATTGGACAGTAACTCAAATCCATATACAGAAATAAAGTGCACTGGTTAATGTAACTACATAGGTAAATATAAAAGACAGTGTAATGTATTATCTGTTAGTAACTTTTTTTTCCAATCTAATTCTTTAAAAAGTACATAAAACAATGCTTATAAATCTGTGTTGATGGACATAAAGTGTGTAAAAATGTAATATTTATGACAGAACTACAAAGGAAGAGAGAGGTAATGGAGTTTTATGTAAAGGCAAAATTTTTCTATGCCATTGAAGTTAGGGTGGAATTAATCAGAAATAGATTGTTATGAGTTAAGATATTAATTGTAATCTCAAGGTATCCACTAAAGAAATAGTTTTAAAATATGCTAAAAGAAACAACAAGGGAATTAAAAGGTACACTAGAAAATATCTATTTAACACAATGGAAGAAAGGAATAAAAAAACTATAACATGTCAAAAACAAATAGAAGAATGGCAGAGGTAAACCTATCTTTTCAGTCATTACATTAAATATAAATAAATTAAATACTCCAGTCAAAAGGCAGAAATTGGCAGAATGAAATAAAAAACAAACAAAGTATCAAAAAACACATGACTAACTATATAGTGTTTAAAACACACACAATTTGTGTTCAAAGACACAAACAGTTTGAAATTAAAAGAATAGAAAAAAATAGACTGTGCAATAAGTAGCCAAACAGACCTGAATTGGCTATATTAATATCAGACAAATAATATTTTAGAAAAAAAATCACTAGAGACAAAGAAGAACAATTTATAATCCTAAAATGTCAATGTATTAGAAAGACATAATTACTGTAAACATATATGCACCTAACAAAAGGGCCCTCAAAATGCATGATACAAAAATTGACAGAAATAAAAAAAAAGAAATATACAATGCAAAATTAATTATTGGAGACTTCAAAATAGCACCTTTAATAACGGGCAGAAAAACTAGGCAGAAGATTAAAGGACATAGAAGACTTGAGCAACACCATAAATGAACTAGTAGTAAAAGACACCTATAGAATTCTCCACCAAATAACATCAGATTACACATCCTTTTCAACTCACATGGAATATTTTCCACAACAGATCATATGCTAGCCCATAAAGCAAGGTATAGATATTTAAGAAAATGATATTATAAAACACATGTTCTCTAACTGCATGGAATTAAAATAGAAATAAATAACAGAAAGAAATTTTGGAAATCCACAAATATTCAGGAATAAAATGACACACTCCTAAATAACAAATGAGACAAAGAAGAAATTAAAAGAGAAATCAGAAAATAATTTGAGATAAATGAAAATGAAGACACAGCATAAAAAACTTATTGGAGGTACCTAGAAAAATGCTTAGAAATTTATAAGCTGTAAGTGCCTATTAGAAAAAAAAAAGATCTCAAATAAAGCAACCTAATCTTCCATCTTGAAAAGCTAGGAGAAAAAGACCAAACTAAACACAAATCAAGCAGAAGGAAAGGCATATAAAAGTTTAGAGTGGAACTAAAATAATGAATGGAAAAAAAACGAGAGAGAGAGAAAGAAAACCAATGAAACCAGAAGTTGGTTCCTTGAAAATATCAGCAAAGTTACCAAATCTTCAGCTAGAATGACTTCAAAGACAAAAACAGAAGAACACTCAAATTTATAAAATAATGATTGAAAGATCTGACATCCCTGTTAATATTATAGGAATAAAGATAACAAAAATTCGTATAAAAAACAAATTAAAAAAATCAATAATATGAACAGATTTATGCCAGCAAATTAAATAAATTAAAAGTAATGGACAAATCCCTAGAAAGACAAAACACACAAAACTGACTTTTAAGAAGTAATAGACAAGTGAAAGTGTTTATAACAAGCAAAGATTAAATTAGTAATTTAAGAATTTCCAATAAAGAAAATGTCACACCTGAATAGTTTCACTGGTGAATTTTATTCAATATTACTTTAAAAAAAGATTAATACTAATTCTTCACATATTCTTCTAAAAAATAGAAGGAAAAGAACACTTCCCAACTCATTCTGAGGTCATTACTACCTGGATACTAAAAACAAAGAGATCACATGAAAACAATAGACCTATCACCCTTATGATTATAGAAGGGAAAATATTCAACAAAAACCTAGCAGACTGAAGCTAGCAACATATTTACATCCTGACCAATTGGAATTTATCCCAGTAAAGTTGTTTGAACAGTTGAACAATCAACTAATGTATACATCATATTAACAGAACAAAGGACAAAAATCAGATGATCTCAATGGATGCAGAAAGAGCATTTGACAAAATTCAACACTTTTTTGTGATAAAAAAAAACAAAAAGTCGGAAAAGGAAACTACTTCAACTTGATAGTTTCTACAAAAAACCTACAGCTAGCATTATATTTAATAGAGCAAAACTACATGCATTCTTTCTAAGATCAGAAACAAGCAAAGATATCCATTCTTGCAGTTTTTTTCATCATTGACTAGATGTCTTATCTAGGGAAATCAGGCAAGTAAGATAAATAAAATACACTGGAAAGAAAGAAGTAAAACTATTTCTACTTTTAGATATTATCTTATACATGGAAGATATTAAGAAATCTAAAATTCTATTATAACTAATAAACAATTTTAGCAAAATTTCAAGATACAAGATCATTTTACAAAAATTAATTATATTTTATATGCTAGCAAAAAACAATTCCCAAACTGAAATTAAGTAAATAATCCTATTTATAATAGCAGAAAAAAGAATAAAATACATATAAATACATTTAAAAAAAAAAGAAATACAAGACTTGTACACTAAAAAGTACAAAATATTGCTGAAAGATATTTTAAGGCTTAAAAAAATTGAAAAAATAAAATTTTATGGACCAGAAGACTTAACTGATCATTAATTAAATCATTAATTCTCCACAAATTGATCTACAGATTCAATTAAATTTGTACCAAAATCCCAGATATATTTTTTGTAGAAATTGACAAACTGATTCTAAAATTTATATAGAAATGCCTGAGACCAAGAATAGCCAAATTAATCTTGAAAAAGTACAAATGTGGAGGATTCAAACTTTCTAATTCCAAAATTTACAACAAAGCTATCATTATCAAAATAATATGGTACTGGCATAAGGATAAGTAAATAGAATAGCATCAAAAATACAGTAATAAACCCTCATATTTAAGGTCAATTAGTTGACTTTTGACACTAACGCCAAGATAATTCAATGAGAAAAGAATAGCCCTTTCTCAGATGTCCCATTCTGGGATAACTGGATATCCACGTGTTAAAAAAAAAAAATGAATTTGGACACAAACTTTAAAACATACACACACACACATACACACACACACACACACACACACACACCAAAAAATAAAAATAAAAATGAATGGCATACTTAAGAATAAGTACTAAAATTATAAAACTGCTAGAAGAAAACATGAAAGTAAATCTTTGCAACTTTTGGTATGCAAAGGTTTTTTTGATATACCACCATGAGCACAAACAATGAAAGAACATATAAATTAAACTTCCTCACAATTAAAAATTTTGTACTTTAAATGTCACCATCAAGAAAGTGAAAAGGCAGCACAGATAATGGGAGTAAAAAATTGCAATCACTATATTTGATAAAGGCCTTGTATTCAGAATTTATAACAAATGCCTTTAACTCAACTATAAAATATGAAACAATACAAATAAAAATGAGCAAAATTATTCAACAAACATACTTGCAAAAAAGGTATACAAATGTCCAAGAAACTCAAAAAAGATGTTCCACATCATTAGTTATTAGAGAAACGCAAATCAAAATCACAATAAGGTACCATTTCTCATCCTTTGGGATGGCTATAATTAAAGATACAGACAATAACAAGTGTTGATTAGGATGCAAATAAATTTGAATCCTCATCCACTGCTGATGGAAACATAAAATGGTGCAGCTTCATTGAAAAACATTTTGGCATTTCCTCAAAATGCAAAATATAGAGATGCCATATGCCCCAGCAATTTTCCTACTAAGCGTATATCCAAGTGAAATGAGCACATACTTTCAAAGAAAAACTTGTCTGCAAATATTCTTAGCAGCATTAGTCATATAGCTAAAACAGGGAAACAACACAAATGCCCATCAACTGATGAATGAAAAATAAAGTGTAATATTGTTACTGAACTTCCTGCAAGACAGGCCAAATTTTTAAAGGGAAGGCACAACAAAAAGCAAAAAGAAGAAAGGGGTGTTGGTAGTTAATCTTCGGTTCTGGAAGTCTTGTGAAAGTCCAGACACTTCCTACCTGATGTAGGAGATGTAGTCAGCAACCTTGAGTTCTTGCATGCATCAGCCATTCTGAAATGTTTCTTAAAAACAGATCTAAGATTAAGTCGGTTAATTTCAAAGACAGCAGTTTTGGGCTAAGGTGAAGAGGGAGCTTTCCCGAATTTGGAGAGGGAGTCTGCCCATCCTGCCTATAGATGGAAAACTTTAGTTGAAAGTTTCTATCTCTGCCCCTTCAAGACTGAGCAGTTTTGGGCAGCTCCTGCAAAATTTATTAGCTAAAATTGGGACATACTGACAAGCAGAAAGGAAAAGAAAGGTATTGGGTTGGCCAAAAAGTTCGTTAAGTTTTAAGTAAAAATAAAAGACACATTTTTCATTTCATCAAGAACTTTATTGAACAGCGTATTAATTAACAGAACGAACTTTTTGGCAAACCCAATATTTAGAAATCAAGAAAGGTTTCAAAAATGGGGTAATTAAAGCTACAAGCTGAGTACCACTACATTATAGCAGTAAAATGGAATGTTATTTGGCAATAGAAGGATATGTGGTACTGATACATGATAGAACATGGATCAATCTTGAAAACATTAGGTAAATATAGGAAGCAAGTGACAAAAGACAACATACTGTATGATTTCATTTATGTGAAATATTCGAACACTCAAATTCAGAGACAAAAGTAGCTTAGTGAGTGTTTAGAGTTGGGGTAGTGAGTAGGAATGGAGAGTGACTTCTAATAGGTACTGGATTTTATTTTGAGATATTGTTCTAAAATTAGATCATGATGATGGTGAACAACTCTGTGAATATACTGAAAACCTCTGATATGTATACTTTCAATGAGTGAATCTTATGTGAAATACATATAAATAAAGCTGTAATAAATGGTCAAAGCTTCCAAAAAAGTCAACATATAAATGGCTTCTAATCTCCATTTATGTAAAAAATAGTTTGTACATAGAGAAAAAAGAAAGAAATGTATCAATTTGATAATATTAATGATATGTGAGTCAGATTATGGTTAACTTTTTGATTTGTTTTAATATGTGTCATAGTCACTTTGGGCTGCTATAATAGAATATCATGAATTAATGGCTTATAAACGGCAGAAATTTATTCCTCACAGTTCTGGAGGCTAGAAGTCTGAGATCAAGTGCCAGCAAGGTTAGGTTCTGGTTAGGTTCTTTTCTGGGTAGCAGACTGCCAACTTCTCATTATAGCCTCACATGGCAGAGAGCAGAGAGAGAAAGCAAGCTCTCTTGTAACTCTTATTAGGGCATTAATTCCATTCATGAGGATGCAACACTTATAATTTCATCTAACCCTAACTACCTCCCAAAGGCCCTACATCCTAATACAATTACAAGGGAGTTGTAAGTTTCAACATATGAATTTGGTGAGGGGGACAAACATTCAGTCCATAACAATATGTCCATAGAGTCTAAGCATTTTACAATGTAAGTTATTGTAAAAATGATGGTTTATCATTTAAAAATATATGGAATGGGATAAATTATTGTATTCATCCCCAACCATTAGATAGCATTCAGCAGTCTAAAATAATGAAGTAATGTTACCTATAAATACATAGGTATTGTTGTCTAAGATGTACTCTTATGCAAAGACTAACTATAGAAAAATATGGATATTTTAGCCTCATTTTTGTTTGCATGTGCCAGAAATCATAATTTATTTTTTATAAGGACTTAATTTCTATTTCTTGAGGCTTCATTCTACTAGGCTGATGGAGAAAAAAAATTACCAAAACAATATTATCAAACCAACTTCAGCCTTTAGCTTTTCCGTGTCTGAACCTCACTCCAGGACATCAGGTCTAAATAATATCTTGATATTTGGGAGCTCAATTTTTTCTTGATTATTTGTCTACACAACATTCTGTTGAGAATCTGTCATCCAGGATTGCATGTGTCTTTTGGGCATAGAGGCATTATAATATAAATAACGATGATAAATTTAGTATTAGTAAAGATAATGATAACAACAACAATAAAAGAAATCACTTATATGATGTTTACTATGTGCCAGGCACATTTCTATGACATTTACATATAATAAATTAAGTCCAATAATGGCCATATAAGAAAATTACTATTATGTTATCAATTTTACAGATAAGGATGTTTGTACAGTCATCTGAGATAACTTACCCAAGGGCTCATAGCAGGTGAGTGGCAAAGTATTCATTTGGACTCTGGAAGTGCTGCTAGGAAGTAGTTCCCAGGTTTCCAGTATTTTGGTATCCTTCTATATATTCCCTGAGTCAATAATGTATAGAATTAGCTATCTGCTTACAAGATCAAGATGGCAATGAAGAGAACATGAGGAGGGAAAAAATATATTTCAAATTATTAGCCAATAATGTGTGTATTTGAATATGCATTAAAAATTCAGCAGTAAATAAATGTTGGTTAACACTTACTGTGTCTAGGCAATGTGACCTGGGGGTTAGAAGGAATAGCTGTTTTTCATTTTATGTCCTCTGTACTTTTTTTAAATAATTAATTTATATTGGAGTATACTTCCTTTAAAATGTTGTATTAGTTTTTAATGTACAGCGAAGTGAATCAGCTATAACTATACATATATCCCCAATTTTTTGGAATTCCTTCCCATTTAGCTCACCACAAAGCACTGAGTAGAGTTCCCTGAGCTATACAGCAGATTCTCATTAGTTATCTATTTTATGCATAGTATCAATACTGTATACATGTCAATCCCAATCTCCCAATTCATCCCACCCCCCGCATTCCCCCGGGTGTCCATAGTTTTGTTCTCTATGTCTGTGTCTCTCTGTTTTGCAGATAAGATCATCAATACCATTCTTCTAGATTCCACATATATGTGTTAATATACGATACTTGTTTTTCTCTTTCTGACTTACTTCACTTTGTATGACCTTCTTTGGTCCATCCAGATCTCTACAAATGACCCAATTTTGTTCCTTTTTATTGATGAGTAATATTCCATTGTGTATATATATATATATATATATATATATATATATATATATATATATATATACACATACCACATCTTCTTTATCCATTCCTCTGTTGATGGACATTTAGGTTGATTCCATGTTATGGCTATTGTAAATAGTGCTGCAAAGAACATTGTGGTGCATGTGTCTTTTTGAATTATGGTTTTCTCAGGGTATATGCCCAGGAGTGGGATTACTGGGCCATATGGTAGTTCTATTTTTAGATTTTAAGGAACCGCCATACTGTTCTCCATAGTGGCTGTAACAATTTACATTCCCACTAACAGTGCAAGAGGGTTCCCTATTCACCACACCCTCTCCAACATTTATTGTTTGTAGATTTTTTGATGATGGCCTTTCTGACTGGTGTGAGGTGATACCTCATTGTAGTTTTGATTTGCATTTCTCTAATAATTAGTGAAGTTCAGCATCTTTTCATGTGTTTGTTGGCCATCTGTATGTCTTCTTTGGAGAAATGTCTATTTAGGTCTTCCACCCATTTTATGACTGGGTTGTTTGTTTTTCTGATATTGAGCTGCTTGTACTGTTTGCATAATTTGGAGATTAATCCTTTGTTAGATGCTTCGTTTGCAAATATTTTCTTCCATTCTGAGGGTTTTCTTTTTGTCTTGTTATGGTTTCCTTTGCTGTGTAAAAGCTTTTAAGTTTAATTAGGTCTCATTTGTTTATTTTTGTTTATATTTTCATTACTCTAGGGAGTAGGTTAAAAAGATCCTGCTGCGATTTATGTCAAAGAGTGTTCTATGTTTTCCTCTGAGAGTATTATAGTGGCTGGCCTTACATTTAGCTCTTTAATCCATTTTGAGTTTTTTTTTGTGTATGGTGTTAAGAAGTGTTCTAATTTCATTCATTTACAGGTAGCTGTCCAGTTTTCCCAGCACCATTATTGAAGAGGCTGACTTTTCTCCATTGTACATTCTTGGCTCCTTTGTTATAGATTAGGTGATCATAGCTGCGTGGGTTTATCTCTGAGCTTTCTATCCTCTTCCATTGATCTATATTTCTGTTTTTGTGCCAGTGCCATACTGTCTTGATTACTGCAGCTTTGTAGTATAGTCTGAAGTTAGGGAGCCTGATTCCTCCAGCTCCATTTTTCCATTTTTCTTTCTCAAGATTGCTTTGGCTATTTAGGTTCTTTTGGGTTTCCATAAAAATTGCAAAACTTTCTGTTCTAGTTTTAAGTAAAATTCCATTGGTAATGTGATAGGGATTTCATTGAATCTGCAGATTGCTTTGGGTTATATAGTTATTTTCACAATATTGCTTCTTCCAATCCAAGAAAATTCTATACTTCTCCATCTGTTTTTGTTGTCCTTGTTTTCTTTCATCAGCCTCTTATAGTTTTCTGCATACAGGTTTTTGCCTCCTTAGGTAGGTTTATTCCTAGATATTTTATTCTTTTTGTTGTAATGGTAAATAGGATTGTTTCCTTAATTTTTCTTTCTGATCTTTCATGGTCAGTGTATAGAAATTTAAGAGATTTCTGTGCATTAATTTTGTATCCTATGACTTCACTAAATTCATTGATTAGCTCTAGTAGTTTTCTGGTGACATCTTGAGGATTTTTTATGCATAGTATCATGTCATCTGTAAACAGTGACAGTTTTACTTCTTGTCCAATTTGGATTCTTTTCATTTATTTTTTTTGTCTCTGATTGCTGTGGCTAGGACTTCTGAAACTATGTTGAATAAAAGTAGAAAGAGTGGACACCCTTATCTTGTTCCTGATCTTAGAGGAAATGTTTTCAGTTTTTCACCATTGAGAATGATGTTTGCTGTGGTTTGTCATAAATGGTCTTTATTATGTTGAGATGTGTTTGCTCTAGTCTCACATTATTTTATTATAAATGGGTGTTGAATTTTGTCAAAAGCTTTTTCTGAATCTATTGAGAAGAATATGTGGTTTTTATTTTTAAATTTGTTAAGATGGTGTTGCACATGGATTGATTTGTGTATATTGAAGATTCCTTGCATCCCTGGGTTAAATACCACTTGATCATAGTGGATGATCCTTTTAATGTGTTTTTGGATTCAGTTTGTTAGTATTTTGTTGAGGGTTTTTACATCTATGTTCATCAGTGATATTGGCCTGTAATTTTCTGTTTTTGTGATGTCTTTGTCTGGTTTTGGTATCAGGGTGATTGTGGCCTCATAAAATGAGTTTTGGAGTGTTCCAACCTCTACAATTTTTTGGAAGAGTTTGAGAATGATAGGTGTTAGCTCTTCTGTAAATATTTGATAGAATTCACTGGAAAAGCCATTTGGTCCTGGACTTTTGTTTGTTGAAATATTTTTAATCACAGTTTCATTACTTGTGATTGGTCTGTTCATATTTTCTCTTTCTTCCTCGTACAGTCTTGGAAGTTGTACTCTACTAAGAATTTGTCCATTTCTTCCAGGTTGTCCATTTTATTCTTATATAGTTGCTTGTAGTAGTCTCATAATCCTTCATATGTCTGTGATGTCCGTTGTAACTTCTCTTTTTTCATTTCTAATTCTATTTATTTGAATCTTCTCCCTTTTTTTCTTGGTGAGTCTGGCTAAAGGTTCATCAATTTTATTTACCTTCTCAAAGAACCAGCTTTTAGTTTCATTGATCTTTGCTAATGGTTTCTTCATTTCTATATCATTAATTCTGATCTGATCTTTATGATTTCTTTCCTTCTACTAACTTTGGGTTTTGTTTGTTCTTCTTTCTCTAGTTGCTTTAGGTGTAAGGTTAGATTGTTTATTTGAGATTTTTCTTCTTTCTTGAGGTCAGATTGTATTGCTAAAAACTTCCCTCTTAGAACTGCTCTTGCTGTACCCCTTAGGTTTTGGGTCATTGTGTTTTCATTGTCATTTGTCTCTAGGCATTTTTTGATGTCTTCTTTGATTTCTTCAGTGATATCTTGGTTATTTATTAGCATATTGTTTAGCTTCCATGTGTTTGTGTTTCTTTTGTTGTTGTTTGTTTTTTTGTGTGTTTTTTTTTGCCATAATTTATTTCTAATCTCATAGCATTGTGGCTGGAAAAGGTGCTTGATATGATTTCAATTTTCTTAAATTTACTGAGGCTTCATTTGTGAACCAAGATGTGACCTATCCTGGAGAATGTTCCATGTGCAGTTGAAAAGTGTATTCTGCTCTTTTCATATGGAATGTCTTATAAACATCAATAAAGTTCATCTGATTTAATGTGACATTTAAGGTTTGTGTTTCCATATTAAGTTTCTTTCTAGCTGATCTGTCCATTGGTGTAAGTGGGGTGTTAAAGTCCCCCACTATTTTTGTGTTACTGTTGATTTCCCCTTTTATGCTTGTTAGCATTTGCCTTATGTACTGAGGTGCTCCTCTATCGGGTGCATAAATATTTACAATTGTTATGTCTCCTTATTGGATTGATCCCTTGATCATTATGTAGTGTCCTTCCTTGTCTCTTGTAACAAGGAATCCTATTTTGTCTGAATGTTGCTCTTCCAAATTTCTTTTGATTTCCATTTGCATGGAATATCTTTTTCCATCCCCTCACTTTCATTCTGTATGTGTCCCAATGTCTGAAGTGGGTCTCTTGTAGACAGCATATATACAGGTCTTGTTTTTGTATCCATTCAACCAATGTGTGTCTTTTGGTTGGAGCATTAATCCATTTACATTTAAGGTAATTATCCATATGTATGTTCCTATTACCATTTTCTTAATTGTTTTGGGTCTGTTTTTATAGTTCTTTTCCTTCTCTTGTGTTTCCTGCCTAGAGAATTTCCTTTAGCATTTGTTGTAAAGCTGGTCTGGTGGTGCTGAATTCCCTTAGCTTTTGCTTGTCTGTAAAGTTTTTGATTTCTCCATCAGATCTGAATGGGAGCCTTGCTGGGTAGAGTAATCTTTGTTGTAGGTTCTTCCCTTTCATCACTGTAAATATATCCTGCCACTCCCTTCTGGCCGGCAGATTTTCTGCTGAAAAATCAGCTGATAACTTTATGGGGATTCCTTGTATGTCATTTTTTGCTTTTCCCTTGTTGCTCTTTTTAATTTTTTCTTTGTCTTTAATTTTTATTAGTTTGATTAATATGTGTCTTGGCATGTTTCACCTTGGATTTATCCTGTATGGGACTCTGTGCTTCCTGGACATGGGTAGCGATTTCCTTTCCCATATTAGGGAAGTTTTCAATTGTAATCTTTTCAAATATTTTCTCAGACAATTTCTCTTTCTCTTCTTCTTCTGGGACCCCTATAATTCCAATGTTGGTACTTTTAATGTTGTCCCAGAAGTCTCTGAGACTGTCCTCATTTCTTCCATTCTTTTTTCTTTATTCTGCTCCTCAACAGCTATTTCCAACATTCTATCTTCCAGCTCACTTATCCATTCTTCTGCCTCAGTTATTCTGCTATTGATTCCTTCTAGTGTGTTTTTAATTTCAGTTACTGTGTTTTTTTATCACTGTTTGTTCTTTAATTCTTCTTAAATATTTCTTGTATTTTCTTGATGCATGCCTCCATTCTGTTTCCAAGATTTTGGATCATCTTTGCTGTCATTACTCTGAATTCTTTTTCTGGTAGAGTGCCTATTTCCTCTTCATTTTTTTGGTCTTGTGGGTTTTTACCATGCTCCTTCATCTGCAACATATTTCTCTGTCTTCTTATTTTGTCTGACTTACTGTGTTTGAGGTTTCCTTTCCACAGGCTGCAGTATCTTTGTTCCTGTTGCTTCTGGTGTTTTCCCCCAGTGGGTGAGTTTGGTCCAGTGGCTTATGTAGGCTTCCTGCTGGGAGGGACTGGTACCTGCACTCTGGTGGATGGAGTTGGAGCTTGTCCTTCTGATGGGAAGGTCCACATCAGGTCGTTTTCTTGGGGGGTGTATGTGAGCCTAGTATGCCTTTAGGCAATCTGTCTGCTGATGAGTGGGTTTGTGTTCCTGTCTTGCTTGTTGTTTGGCATGAGGCGTCCAGCACTGGGGCCCCCAAGCAATTGGGTCGAGCTGGGTAATTGAGTCAAGATGGAGACTTCCTGGAGAGCCCTTGTTGTTTAATATCCCCTGGGGCTGGGAATTCTCTGGCAGTCCAGTGTCCTGGAGTTGGTGCTCCCAGCCCAGAGGCTCAAGCCTGACCCCCTGCTTGGGAAACAAGATGGTGCGACAAAAAAGAAAAAAAAAGAAAAAGGAAAAACAAGGGGGTGTGGGAAGAAAACAAACAGACTAACAAATCCCAAGACAAATATCAAATACAAAAACAGTAACAGTTAAAAAAAAGAAAAAAATGAATAAACAACTAAAACTCAAGACAAATGGTAAAGTAAAACCAAACTAACAAAAACTAAGAAAGAAACACACACATACAAAAAAAGAAACAAAAACAAAGAAAACAGAAAACAAGAGAACAACCAGACAAATAAAAGAACCCATAAACGAAATCAAATAATTAAAAACAAAACTAACAAAAACATAAACAAGAAACAAAACAAAAGCAGAATGCAAACTAATACAAAGCAAAGAAAACATCAAACAAACACACAAAAACGACCAAAAAATGATTAAAAACGAAACATAGCAGAACAAGGAAAAAGCATAAAACACCAAAAAAGTAAAGTAGAAATAGAAAAATAAAAAAATAAAAGATGAAAAATATATTTAAAAAATTAAAGAAAATTAAACTAATAATAATAATAAAACAACAACAGAACAAAACAAAACAGAAAAAATTGTAGTAATAATAATATTTTCCTGGGGTCTCAGCTGTCTGTATCCTTACCCCCACCGTGAGTCACAGCCAACCTCCACCTCCCCACGAGGTCCTCCAATACCTCTAGGTAGGTCTCTGGACACGCTGTGGGCACTATTGGGGCAGCTCAGTCTCTTACCTGGCCCAACTCTCATGTTTACTTGCCCCCATAGACTGGTCTCAGTTGTGGGAACACTCGTTGTCCATTCAGACATTCTATATACACAGGGTTTACTAAGCTGATCACAGGGATTTAATCTGCAGCCTGTGCAGTTGCACGGAAAGATTTTCATTCCTTTTCCTTAGTCACCTAGCCTGTGGGGCTCAGGTATGGTTTTAGCCCCACTTCTGTGTGTGGGCCACCCACTGGGGTCTGCTCCCGAGGCTGCATTGGAGCACTCATGTCTGCCCTGGTGAGGACAGGGAATGGAGGTGGCATGGCTGCCAGGGTCACTGGAGCCCTGGTAACAGCAGGTGCATGGGGGGGGTGGTTGGTGGCCATGAGAGATCCGGTCCCACTGGTGAGAACATGTGAGGGGAAGCCAGTGGTCATGAATGGGAGAGATCTGGCCATAGTGGGAGACTTTCCTAGTGCCCAGTGGCCACCATGAGAGGATCAGCCCTGGTGGTGGCTTCTCCTAGTGCCTAGTGGCAGACATGAGTGTTCCAGCCGTGGCAGGGACCTTTCCTAGTGCCCAGTGACAGGAGATGGCACATGAGGAGAGAGAGGCTGCAATGGCAGCTCCACACCCTGTGCATCACTAAACAGTGGTGCCTTGCTTCTTTGGCAGTCCCAGTTTCCTCCATAAGCATTCCTGGTTGTGGATTACCTCCCTCCTATCCCCTCATTCTGTCTCCTCACAGCCAAAGGCAGTCTTCTCCCCGGGTTTGCTCTCCAATCCCCATGTTCCAGCTCCCAGCCCTCATGCACACCGGCAGATGCATGTTCCAGTCTGGGGCAGGCCAGGCTGTGGCACAGACCAATTTTTTAGGTCACACTGTCCTGTCTGCCAAAGACCAGCTGTTTCACCCTCCTCCAACAGCCTCAGATTCTCCCCTTCTGTCCCAACTGATTTCCCTACCAGTGACGGGGCTTCCCTGGATGCGGGAAACTCTCCTCTTCCTCAGCTCCCCACAAGCATGCAGGTCCCATCCTGCTTCCTCTCCTCTTCTTTTTCCCTTCTTCTTTCTTTCATCCTACCTGGTTATGTGAGAATCTTTCCTGTCCTTTCCAGTGTCCAAGGTCTTCTGCTAGTGTTCAGCTGGTGCTCTGTGAGACTGTTCCATCTGTAGATGTATTCTTGATGTATTTGTGAAGAGAGATAAACTCCATGTCTTCCTAATCCTCTGCCATCTTGAACTACTCCTCTGTACTTTTGTATGTTCTTTATTATGACCATTATAAGGGATATTTGTTTGTTTGTTTACCTGTTTTTTAACCAGCATAATAATTTATTGTATTTTTAGAATTACATCTGGCTGCACGTAGCAGAAAAATTCAAAATAACACTAGTAAAAAGTAGTCAATTTTAGGGGCTTCCCTGGTGGCGCAGTGGTTGAGAGTCTGCCTGCCAGTGCAGGGGACACGGGTTCTAGCCCTGGTCTGGGAGGATCCCACATGCCACGGAGCGGCTGGGCCCATGAGCCACGGTTGCTGGGCCTGCGCGTCTGGAGCCTGTGCTCCGCAACAAGAGAGGCCGCGATGGTGAGAGGCCCACGCACTGCGATGAAGAGTGGTCCCCACTTGCCGCAACTGGAGAAGGCCCTCGCACAGAGACGAGGACCCAACACAGCCATAAATGAATAAATAAAAATTAAAGAAAAAAAAAAGTAGTCAATTTTATCTTTCATGACCAAGAAGTCCAGATGTCCATAGGGTTCTTACAGAGCTCTGGAAAGTTGTCAGGGACCTAGGCTCCTTCAAGCTCTCTCACTTGCCGTTCCTAAAGAGACTTATCACATCTGCACTGTGAACAGTGTGATAGATGAACTGTGAAAGTTTCACCTCTCCCATTTAAAGAAACTTCCTGAAAGTTCAAAACAAATATACCTCTATTCATATTTTAATATAGTCACACCTGCTTTCTTTTGTTTAATGTTTGTATAATATATCTTTTTTCCATCTTTTTCCTTTCAACCTATGCATGTCATTATATTTGAAGTGAGTTACTTATAGGTAGAACATAGTTGGGTCACGATTTTTTAATGCACTCTGCCAATCTCAGCCTTTTAATTGGTGTATTTAGACCATTTACACTTAATGTTATATTGATATGTTAAGGCTTTAGTCTCCCACTTTATTTTTTACCTGTTTGTTTTACTTATTAACATGTACTTATTCATCTGAAAATAAAACTTTATTTTTTTTCTCTTTTAAGTAAACCCCTTTCTAATTTTAGCCCATGTGATTCCAGTGGCTTTGATCCCTCAATTCCAAGGTTGAGCATGTGGTTCAGCCTTGGCTAAGAAGATCATATCCATCTGATGACAATAACTTATGGGAAATTTTAGGCATTAGAATCAATGTAATGTGATGACAATCTTGAGAATTTTGTTGTGTCTTTTGAAAGGGAGTAAGTATTGGGTGTATAGTTGTTAGGAAGCACCTTGTGCAGGAAACCTGCTTAAAAATAAAACCAACATTGAAGGAAGCTTAGCTGAGAGATGGCAAGAGACTCAGACTACATGAAATAAAACAATCCCTTGAATCAAGCAAAAATTTAAGATCTAACCCAAGATTTTTTAGATGCAAGAGTTAATAAAGTCTCTTCATTACAGCAGTTTTAAATGGATTTCTTTTGATTGCTGAGATACAAAGATACTTCTTTGAAAATGTAGGAATATATTTTATATTAAAATATATAATATTCTATGAGCTGACAATGTGCATGCACTCCTACTATACTACCCAGGGATTAGAAATATAGTATCATGATAGCAAATATTAGTTATTTGTTTGCTTTTCCTGTCAGCAAAATTAGGGAATTGGCAAAATAAGAGATCTTTACCTTTCCTTGATATTCTATGTATAATAATAATAGCAACAATAATTTTAACCAATATTTTACATAAATTGTGTACTTTCCTAACTGCTTTAAAGTTTAAACTAATTGTCATATACTCATTCTGAAAAAAAAGAGAAACATTTTATTATAAAATTCAGATTTCTTGTTGTAATTAAAACACACACAAGAGTTCTCAGCAATGAATTGACAAAGAGGAAATATTTGACAATGATTTTGTCTCATTAAGCTCACTTAAACTGCTGTTAAGTTAAAAAAATTGTATCTTTATTGCATTCTTGTTACCTCTTTTAGATGTCTAGGAAAAATCACACAAACATTGAAAAAAAAGGTATACAATACTAATAAATGTGAAACAAGTTTATCAACGCTAGAAGAAAGGTAAAGCTATTTTAAAGAACCTTTAAATGGAACACAGAAACAAAATTTACATTAAGACACAATCCACCAGCCCCATAATTTTAAAATAAATATGAAACAAAAATTACAAGATATTGAGAAATTCATGATAATAGTGAGAGACTTTTACATCCTAGTCGAAAAATTTGCCAGATCAAGAAGACTTAAAAAATTCAAGAAGACCCAAATAAGCTAAGTTAAAGAAACTTTGAAGTATATTAAACTCTAAAGAAAATTTTCATGAAATTTGAAACTTGAAATCTATACAAGCCACATTCTTTGATTACAATTCAATTGAACCAAAATAAAAAGTGATCACAAAGAACCACTAAATAGCCTGTCTCCTGCCTCCTGCTGCTGCTGACACAGAATCAGTGGCACTGTTGTTTGCCTTCCTGAGAATCAGGGAGGAAGGTGACAAGATGGTAGAGTAGAAGGACTTCAGCTCACCTCCTCTCACAAAAGACCAAAATCACAACTAACTGCTGAACAAACATCAACAAAAAAGATTAGAACCTACCAAAAATGACATTCCATATACAAAGACAAAGAAGAAGCCATGATGAGTCAGTAGGAGGGGAGCATATATCCTATAATTAAATCCCATACAAACCAGGTGGACTACCCACAAACTGGAAAATAATTATATCACAGATGTTCTCCCACAGGTGTGAGAGTTCTAAGCCCCATGTCAGGCTCCCTAGGCTGCAGGTCTGCCATCAGAAAGAGGAGTCCCAGAGCATTTGAAATTGATGGCCAGCATGGCTTGATTGCTGGAACTCCACAAGACTGGGGGAAATAGAATGTCCAAACTTAAAGGGCACACACAAGGTCTCGTGTGCACTGGGACCCAGGGAAAAAGTAGTGACTTCATAGAAGCCTGAACCAGACCTATTGGCTGCTTTTGGTCTATATATGTCTGTTAGGTCCATTTGGTTTAAAGTATAGTTCAAATCCAACGTTTTTTATTGATTTTCTGTCTAAAAGATCTATCCATTGTTGAAAATGGGATATTGAAGTTCATACTGTTATTGCATTGTTGCCTATTTATCTCTTCAATTCTGTTAGTACTTTATTAATATTTTTAGATGCTCTGATGTTGGTATATATATATTTATATTTATAATTGTTATAGCCTCTTAATTGACTACTTTATCATTATATAATATCTGTCTCTGGTCACTATTTTTGTCTTAAAGTGTCTTTGTTTGATGTAGTTGTAGCCATCCCTGTTTTGTTTTTTTTTTTTTTTTTGGTTTCCACTTGCATGGAGTATTTTTTCCACATTTTGTTTTTGTTTTTAGTTTTTATTTATTTATTTTTGGCTGCATTGGGTCTTCGTTGCTGCATGTGGGCTTTCTCTAGTTGCCACGAGAGAGGGCTACTCTTCGTTGTGGTGCATGGGCTTCTCATTGCAGTGGCTTCTCTTGTTGCAGAGCACAGGCTCTGGGCATGCAGATTTCAGTAGTTATGGTGTGAGGGCTCAGTAGTTGTGGCTCATGGGCTCTAGAGCACAGGCTCAGTAGTTGTGGCACTTGGGCTTAGTTGCTCTGTGGCATGTGGGATCATCCTGGACCAGGGATCAAACCCATGTCCCCACGTTGTCAGGTGGATTCTTAACCACTGTGCAACCAGGGAAGTCCCTGAAGTATTTTTTAATACCTTTATTTTCAGCCTTAAGCTGAAGTGAGTCTCTTTCATGCAGCACATAGTTGGGTCCTGTTTTGTTTTGTTTGTTTGTTTGTTTTTTAATATATTTATCCACTCTATGCCTGTTGACTGGGAATTTAATCCATTTATATTTAGAGTAATAATTGATAGATCAGAACTAACTAATGCCATCTTATTACTGATTTTTGCCTGTTTGTAATTCGCTTATTCCTTTCTTCGTTTCTTGTCTCTTTTTTTGTGTGTGTATATGAATTGATACTTTTCTATAGTGATATGCTTTGATTCCCTTCCCTTTATCTTTTGCACACTTATTGTAGGTATTATGCTTTGTGGTTACCATGAGGCTTACACAAAATATCTTAGAGATATAATAGCCTATTTTACACTTATAACAACTTAACTTTAATCACATAAAAAAATTTACCCTTTGACCTTCCTTTTTATATTTTTGTTGTCACAGTTTATATTCATTATAGTGTGTATTATGAACATAGTACCTGTAATTATTTTAACACTTTTGATCTTTAACCTTTATACTAGTGTTAAGTGGTTAAAACCCCAACATATTAAAGAATTAGAGTATTCTGAATTTCACTATGTACTTAATTTTACCAGTGTGTTGTCTCTTTTAATATGTTTTCACATTACAAATTACTATCTTTTAATATCTTTAATTTAAAGAACTCTTTCCAGCATTTTGTGTAAGGCAGGTCTAGTGGTGATGAACACACTTACCTATTTTTTTATGGGAAAGTCTTTAGCTCTCCTTCATTTTTGATGGAAAACTTTGCTGGAGAGAGTATTTTTTTTGTAGGCAGTTTCTTTCTTTCAATACTTTGAATATGTCACCCCATTCTCCTCCCTCCTGCAGGTTTCTGCTGATAAATCTGCTGACAGCCTTATGGGGGTTTCTTCATAAGTTACAGGTTACTATTCATTGTTGCTGTGATTTTTGACGGATTTATTTTATGTGTCTTGGAGAAGCTCTCTTTAACTTGAATAGTTTTTTGGTGACCTATAAACTTAATAAATTGGATACTCACATATCTCCCCAGATTTGGGGAATTTCAGTCCTTATTTGTTTAAATTAAATTGAGATATAAAAATCACTTGATCATCTCAATAAATGTTAAAGAAAAAAGCAGTTGACAATATTTTCTCTCACTCTGAGGGTTTTCTTTTCATTTTGTTTATGGTTTCCCTTGTTGTGCAAAAGCTTTTAAGTTTAACTAGATCCCATTTGTTTATCTTTGTTTTTATTTTCATTACTCTAGGAGGTGGATCAAATAAGATCTTTCTGTGATTTTTGGCAGAGAGTATTTCTCTATGTTTTCCTCTAAAAGTTTTATAGTATCCAGACTTACATTTAGATCATTAATCTATTTTGAGTTTATTTTTGTGTATGGTGTTAGGGAGTGTTCTAATTTCATTCTTTTACATGTAGCTGTCCAGTTTTCCCAGCACCACGTATTGAAGAGACTGTCTTTTCTCCATTGTATATTCTTGCCTCCTATGTCATAGATTAGGTGACCATAAGTGCATGGGTTTATCTCTGGGCTTTCTATCCTGTTCCATTGATCTATATTTCTGTTTTTGTGCCAGTACCATACTGTCTTGATTACTGTAGCTTTGTAGTATAGTCTGAAGTCAGGGAGCCTGATTCCTCTGGCTCCATTTTTCTTTCTCAATATTGCTTTGGCTCTTTCAGGGTCTTTTGTGTCTCCATACAAATTTTAAGATTTTTTGTTCTAGTTCTGTGAAAAATGCCATTGGTAATTTGATAGGAATTGCATTGAATCTGTAGGTTGCTTTAGGTAGTATAGTCATTTTCCCAATATTGATTCTTCCAATCCAAGAACATGGTATATCTTTCCATCTGTTTGTGTCATCTTTGATATCTTTCATCAGCATCTTACAGTTTTCTGAGTACAGGTCTTTTGCCTACTTAGTAAGGTTTATTGCTAGATATTTTATTCTTTTGGATACAGTGATAAATGGAAGTGTTTCCTTAATCTCTCTTTCTGATCTTTTGTTCTTAGTGTATAGCAATGCAATCGATTTCTGTGTATTAATTTTGTATCCTGCAACATTACCAAATTCATTGATGAGCTCTAGTATTTCTCTGGTACCATCTTTAGGATTTTCTATGTCTAGTATCATGTCATTTGCAAACAGTTAACAGTTTTACTACTTCTTTTCCAATTTGGATTCATTTTATTTCTTTTTTTTTTCTCTGATTGCCATGGCTAGGACTTCCAAAATTATGGTGAATAAAAGTGGCAAGAGTGTATATCCTTGTCTTGTTCCTGATCTTAGAGAAAATGCTTTCACCTTTTCACCATGGAGTATGATGCAGCTGTAGGTTTGTCATATATGGCCTTTATTATGTTGAGTTAAGTTCCCTCTAAGCCTACTTTCTGGAGAGTTTTATCATAAATCAGTGTTGAAGTTTGTCAAAACCTTTTTCTGCTTCTATTTAGATGATCATATGATTTTTATTCTTCAGTTAATATGGTGTATCACATTTTTTGATTTGCATATATTGAAGAATCCTTGCATTCCTGAGATAACTCCCACTTGATCAGGGTGTTTGATTCTTTTAGTGTGTTGTTGGATTTGGTTTGCTATTTTTGTTGAGGATTGTTGTGTCTATGTTTATCAGGGATATTGGCTTGTAATTTACTTTTTTGGGAATATCTTTGTCTGCTTTTGGTATCAAGGAGATATTGGGAGTATTCCTTCCTCTGCAATTTTTTGAGAGAGTTTCAGAAGGATAGGTGTTAACTCTTTTCTAAATTTTTGATAGAATTCCCCTGTGAAGCCATCTGGTCATGGACTTTTGTTTGTTGGAAGATTTTTAGTCACAGTTTGAATTACATTACTTGTTATTGGTCTGTTCATATTTTCTACTTCTTCCTGATTCAGTCTTGGACGGTTGTACTGATATCTTTCTTCAAATTCTTTCCAAGAGTTTGTCCACTCTTTCCAAGAATTTGTCCATTTCTTGCAGGTTTTCCATTTTATTGGGGTATGGTTGCTGTTGTAATCTCTTATAATCCTTTGTATTTCTGTGGTGTCTGTTGGAACATCTCCCTTTTCGTTTCTAATTTAGTTTATTTGAAACCTTTCCCTTTTTTTCTTGATGAGTCTGGTTAAATGTTCATCAATTTTGTTTATCTTCTCAAAGAACTAGCTCTTAGTTTCATTGATCTTTATTATTGTTTTCTTTGTCTCTGATTTATTTATTTCTGTTCTGTTCCTTATGATTTCTTTCCTTCTACTATCTTTGGGTTTTGTTTGTTCATCTCTCTCTAGTTGCTTTTGGTGTAAGGATAGGCTACTTATGTGAGATTTTTCTTGTTTCTTGAGGTAAGATTGTATTGCTATAAACTTCCCTCTTAGAACTGCTTTTGTTGTGTTCCATAGGTTTGGATTATCATGCTTTCATTGTCATTTGTCTCTAGGTATTTTTTGATTTCCTTGTTGATTTCTTCAGTGATCCATTGGTTGTTTAGTAACATATTGTTTAGCCTCAAAGTGTTTGTGCATTTAAAGTTTTTTTTTCTTGTAATTGATTTCTAATCTCATAGAGTTATGGTTGTAAAAGATGCTTGATACCATTTCAATTTTCTTAAATTTACCAATGCTTGATTTGTGACCCAAGATGTAATCTCTCTTTGAGAATGTTCCGTGTGAACTTAAGAAGAAGGTGTATTCTGTTGCTTTCAGATGAAATGTCCTATAAGTATCAGTTAAGTCTATCTGGTCTTATGTGTCATTTAAGGCTTGTGCTTCCTTATTAATTTTCTCTCTGGATGATCTGTCCATTGGTATAAGTGGGATGTTAAAGTCTCCCACTATAATTGTGTTATTGTTGATTTCTCCTTTAATGGCTGTTAACATTTGCCTTATACATTGAGTTGCTCCTATATTGGATGCATATATATTTACAATTGTTATATCTTTTTATTGGATTGATCCCTTGATAAGTATGTAGTGTCCTTCCTTGTCTCTTGTAAAAGTCTTTATTTTGAAGTGAATTTTGCCTGATATGAGTATTGCTACTCAACTTTGTTTGACTTCCATTTGCACAGAATATCTTTTTCCATCCCCTCACTTTCAGTTTGTGTGTCCCGAGGTCTGAAGTGGATCTCTTGTAGATAGCATATATACGGGTCTTTTTTGTGTATCCGTTCAGCCAATCTATGTCTTTTCACTGGAGCATTTAATCCATTTACATTGAAGATAATTATCGATATGTATGTTCCTTTTGCCATTTTCTTAATTGTTTTGGATTTGTTTTTGTAGTTATTTTTTCTTCCATTCCTCTTTTGTTCTCTTCTCTTGTGTTTCCTGCCTGGAGAAATTCCTTCAGCGATTGTTGTAAATCTGGTTTGGTGGTGCTGAATTCTCTTAGCTTTTGCTTGTCTGTAAAGGTTTTAATTTCTCTGTTGAATCTGAATGAGATCCTTGCTGGGTAGAGTAATCTTGGTTGTAGGTTTTTACCTTTCATCACTTTAAATATATCCTGCCACTCCCTTGTGGCCTGCAGAGTTTCTGCTGAAAAATCAGCTGATAACCTTCTTGGGATTTCCTTGTATGTTATTTCTTGCTTTTCCCTTGCTGCTTTTAATATTTTTTTTCTTTTCTGGCATCTGTTCCCTGGTGGGTGAGTTTGGTCCAGAGACTTGTGCCATTTTCCCCTTGATAGAAGGTTTGATTGGTGTTATGATGGCCAGAGCCTGCCCTAGATGTTGAGCAGGACCTCCCCTTTGCTCTGTGGTTGTCATTGCCCTGTCAGGGCTGGGGTGTGCTCCTTAGCTGTTGGAGTAGAGGCCTCCAGATCTGTTTCTTAACTGTGATTCTGATCTGCAGTGCAAGGTAGGCAGGATTGGAGCACTCCCACTGGGAGAGAAGACACTGAGTATTCCTCCTCTGGAGCTTTTCACCTGTGAATGCTCTGTTGTATTCCCTTTCACCTGTTGTGTGGGCTCACGAAGTACACTGTTGTTTCCACTTCTCTCGGTCCTGCCTTTACAGTGGTTATGCCAGGAATTGGTCCTGGTGACTCTCAGGTGTTGTTTTCACCAGGCCACCAGTGAAGGTCCTCTGGGGTCAGATCCCAGGACTGCAGTAGTCATGTACCCGGACCTGCTGTGGCAGCTATGGAAGCAGCTCATACTCTGCCTGGCCCAACCCTTAAGTGTACGTGCCCAAAAAGACCATAGCTAGTAGAGCCAGAGCCATCTTAGCTGCAGGAGCACTTGTTGCCTTTTCAGATGTTTTACAGGTGTTGAATTTAGGAAGCCATCAATAGAGGGGTGACTTCACAGTTCATGCATCCAAGAGGAGAGATTTCAGCTCTTCTTCCTTAGCCACACAGCCCCTGGGGCTCAGCTTTGATTTCAGCCCTTCTTATGGGTTGATTTCCTAGTTGGGGGAGCTATCTGTGAACTCTTGGGAGCACAGGGTGCATTCCGACACCCACTGTCAGATTTCCTAGTCACAGAAGCTCTCTGCCTCCTCCCAGGAGAGCATGGGCAAGTCCTGTGGCCTGCTGGTGGAATTCCTAGTGGCAAGAGCTTTCCACACACTTCTGGATCAGAAGGAGCAGGTCTTGTGGCTCACTGGTGGAATTCCTAGTGGCTGTCTGTAGCTGTCCATGCCCTTCTGGGTCAGTGGGGGTGGGTCCTGGGGCCTGCGGGTGGGAATTTCTCATGGCGGGAGCTGTTCACGCCCTTCTGGGTCAACAGGGACAGGTCCTGAGGCCTACTGGTGGAATTTCTAGTGGATGGAGCTGTCTACACCCTTCCATTTCAGTAGGAGCAGGTCCTGGGGCCTGCTAGCAAAATTCCTAGAGATGGGGGTTGTCTGCACCCTTCTGGGTTAGTGGGGACAGGTCCTGTGGCCCACTGGCAGAATTCCTAGTGGCGAGGGCTGCCCATGCCTTTTGCATTAGCAGGGGTGGGACCTGACATCTGCACACAGATGAGGTGATCAGTGCCTGCCTCTGGAGCCCAAGATGGCAACAGGGACTCACAACCACTGCCAGAGCTCCTGTAGATGGTGTCTTGTTGCCTGGGAGCATTCACAGAAAAAGAAGCTCTTATGGCGGTCTCACCACTCTCCTCATGCACCTCCCAGTAATGGTGCCTTACCTCTCTGGCAGGACCAGGATTCTTCCTAGTACACCCTCAGTTGCTATAGACCTACCTCTTCAGGCTGTTTCTGTACCTAATCCTGGTCCTCTCCATGGGAATGAGTTCTGGAGTCTGAGTTTCAGCACCCAACACCCACCCCCACCAACAGAGGAGTGTCAGTTGGGTAGCACAGGGTGGCAGTGCGACCCTCTGTGCAGGTTACTCTCCATTTTGCCTTCCACAAATCGGTTACTGCATTCTCCTCTTAGGCTCTAAAACTCCCCCTCTATGCAGGCTGAACCCCCCAATGGTGAGGAGACTTTCCAAGGTGCTGGAACCTTTCCTCCTTCACTGCTCCCTCCCCCTGGTGCAGGCTCCATCCTGATTCCTTCTTTTTCTTTTTCCTTTTGCCCTACCCAGTTATGTGGATGTTTTCTTGTCTTTTCAGACGTTCAAGGTCTTCTGTCAGCACTCAGTAGCTGTCTTGTGTGAATCGTTCCACTAGTAGTTGTATTTTCAAAGTTTCTGTGGAAAGAGGTGAACTCTGCTTCCTACTCCTCTGCCATCTTGATTGGACTCTCCTCTATTGTATTTTTATTTTAATTCATTGTATTCTTCAACCCCAGAACTTCTGTTTGCTGATTTATATCTGATTTATATTTCTTTGTTAAATATCTCATTTAGTTTGTGTATTGTTTCCTGGATCTTGTTGATTGTCTTTCTGTTTTCTTATAGCTCATTGAGCTTCCTTAAAACAGTTATTTTTAATTATTTCTTGTGTAAATTGCAAATCTCCATGTCTTTGGTTTCAGTTACTGGAATATTATTTTGATCCTTTGGTAGTATTATATTTCTTTTATTACTTATGTTCCTTGATATCTTGCATTGCTGTCATCTCATATGAAATATCAGTCATCTCCCACAATCTTTACAAACTGACTTCAGGAGAGATATTTTTTTTTTAATCCTGTTAGGGATTCTGAGGCTTTCTCAGATCTTCTATGGGTACAGCTTCTCTATGCATTTTGCTCCCTCTTATGGCAGAATTATTAAGCCTATATGCCTTCCCTAAATCCTGTTAAGCACCAGTCTAGGTGCTTACAGACAACCTTTGCTTTTCCAAGGGTGGAGTAAAGTTCAATTGTGGTCTTTCCCTGTCCTGCAGATTTGTGCTGGCTTTCTGTTCATGCTCACTCAGTGTTTTCCAAAGCTTACTCTCTCCAGTGCTGTTAGGCTTACATAGGAAGAACCAGCTACAAGTTGAGGGGTGTGTGGATGAGTCACACAAAGTACTGGGATTGCCCATTGGCCAGTTAGGGGGATCTGTGGGCAAGGCATCCCAGCAGTGTATGGGCGGGAGTTTTGATGGAGTGCAAGATGCAGTTAGTATTAGAGTCTGCTTTGCTTTATTGCCCTACAAGAGTCCTGTCTGCTGCTCTCCCAGTAATTCAGCTCACAGATCAGTACTCTGTTTGGGGCAATAGAGAAATGGTACTCTTTTTCAGCATTCTGTTCAACTAGGGAATCTGGGCGTTCTTGCACACATTTTTACTTTCTCCCTGGGAGAAATTGGACAAGAAGGTCTGTTGATACTGAGCTGTGCTGCTTTGGAGAAGGGCTGATGAGGGTAAAGTGAAAGTTTCCTCTTGCCCCTTCCAATGTGTCCAAATTCAGATTAAGTTTCTAAATTAATTCCAGGGTTTGTGGAAATGTTCTCTAATCTGATTAGATTTATAGGCACTAATGATTCTATTTCGAGATATAAAGAGAGTTGTGGCATGTTGTGACAAGAGAGATGCAAAATATCATTATTGGATATTTTTAATCTAATATTGATAAAATATAAGGTTTTGGTTTACCATATATATAATATTTTAAGAACATCGTTTTCAGTCTAATGAGCATAATGAGATTGGCTGGTATATTTCTGGACAAAATAGGGAAAGAAAAGGATGAGCCCAGTGATTCAAATTCCCAGGTTAAATACTGCATAAATGACCTGAAAATGTCCATATTCACTCTGAAAGAAACCTTTATAGTCTCTGGCTTCAGAACTAAGATTGCTGAAAACCAAACTCAGAGTGTTATTCTGCAAGTGGCTAAGTTACAGCATAAATTGAATGTCTGACTGAAGAAGCTGTCTGCTATTAAATTGAAGGCATTGATTGGGAAGAAATAGAATCCTGAAAGTTGGAATCAGGACATCTGTGAAGACCCTGATTAAGCTGGGGACATCGAGTCCCTAAATTATGGTGAGTATTTTTCCCCTGTGTAAGTAACTTATGCATCCTTATCTAAGGAGATTAACTTTGCTTTGACTGAAAAAAAAATTGAAATGGTCTCTTCTAATGTCATTGCACTATACTACAAAATACTGCTGATTTTCCTCAGGATCCATTCACACAATCCCCTGTTTCTTGATTTATAACTAAAGTTAAGTCTCAGCAGACCCTCAAAGGTGAAGTACAATGTTGACTCATGAGAAGGTACACTACATTCCAGAAAAGCTACATAAATTTTCCTATTTATTCAAATGTGAGATAATGGTTGAAGGAACATAGAGTTGGATTAAGCTGAACTTATTGATATGAGGCCATTAATAGAGAATCTGGATTAAATATTATAGATTTGGAGGAGGATTAGAAAGGGCTCAATAGTTTTTTGGTTGGTTGGCTGAAACATGGACCAAAAGGTAGCCCACAGCAATTGGAAATGAAATGTCATACATGCCTTTATATATTACAGAGAAAGGGATTCAAAGGCTTATGGAAATTGGAATGTTAGAGTAAATTTTTCATTTAAGATCTACTCAACTTTCCTGGGAGTGTCCAGAGGACACACCTTTTACCATGATTATGAGAAATAAATTTGTGAGAGGTGCACCAACATCCTTGAAAATCCCATGATTACTCTTTTCTTTAGGCCAGATATTAGAATGGTAACTGTGGTCTCGGAATGGAAACATAAATGAAATGGGAATAATTTCATCCTAGGGTGGTAAGGGTCAATTTGTGGTACTTAATTGTCAAAGGAAAGGTGGACATGATTATCATAATGTATATTAAAAGCAACAATCATAATAGTCTGAATCTTGTAGACCTACGGCATTGACTAATTGATAATGGTGTTCCTAGACATGAAATAGATAGGAAATGTACTAAATTCTTCCTTGAACTGTATAAGGAGAAATGTTCCAGGTAAATTGAACAAAAGTCTAACTTAAATCATAAAAACATATCATCATGCATCTCAGTGAATTCCTAAGATTTTGCTAGTTTCAGACCCAGAACTCCTTGAATAAAGGAAGTCCAAGTCCACTTGACGAAGGACTCTGCCACATTGCTACACATTCACACTGGTAATCTTTTCCCCATCTTTCTCCAAAGATACCTAGAGCCTTTTACCAGAATGACTGGGCATTGGGAGAAAATGAAATAATAAGACTTTTTGGAGATTATTGGACACTGGTTCTGAACTGAGACTGATAACATCACTCTGGTACACTAGAGTAAGGGTTCATGGAGATCAAGTGATCAATTTAGTGTTACCTACAGTTCATGTCACAGGGTCCAGGGGGTCTCCCAAACCATCCTCTCATTAAGTTCCCAGTTCAGAAATGCATAATTGGTATAGGCATACCCAGCTATTGGCAGGATTCCCATATGGCTTTCCTAGCCTATGCTATGTGGGAAAGGCCTTAGACTTGCCTCTACCTGGGAAATTTCATTGAAGTTTTATAAGCCAAACTCAGTGATGATTCCTATTGCAGTGATGTGACAGATATGGTTCCATTGCTTAATTCCCACATCTTCTGTTACCTGATATGCAGCTATTGATCTGGCAAATGCCTTCTTATCCATACTTGCTAGTAGGGACTATCAGAAGCAGTTTGCTTTCAGCCAGAAATGCCAGTTACATAACTTTACTATCTTCCCTCAGAGGTGTATTAACTATCCAGTCCATGGCTTAATTTAGTTTTCAGAGATCTTAACTTTACCTTCCACAAGATGTCACACTGGCCCATAACACTGATGACATTATGCTGATTGGACCTAAATCAAGAAGTAGCAACTAACCTAGACTTATTTGTTAGACACTTGCATATAGAGGGTGGGAAATAAATCTCACAAGAAAAATCAAGGGCCTTCTACCTCATTGAAATTTCTGAGGGTCCACTGGTATGTGGCATGTCAATCTATCCTTTATAAGGTGGAGGACAAATTGTTACATGTGACAACTCCTACAATCAAAACAGTGACACAGTGACTTGTGGGCCTATTTGGATTTTAGAGGCAACATAGTCCTTATTTGTGTGTGCTGGTCTGGCCCATTTACTGAGTGACCCAAAGCTGGTAGTGTTGAGTGGAGCCCAGAACAAGAGAAGAACCTGCAACAAAACCGGGTGCTGTGCAATCTTCTCTGCCACTTGGGCCATATCCTCCAGAAGATCCAATGGTGATTTAAGTATCAGTTGCATATATGGATGGTTTTTGGAGCCTTTGGAAGGCCTCTATAGGTAAATACCTTAAGGTACTAAGCACAATACCTTAAGATTTTAGATCAAAATTGTGCCATCTTCTGAGGATAACCACTTTCCTTTTGAGAAACAACTTTTAGCTTGTCATGGGGCTTTAGTAAAGATGGAACTATGAGCCACCAAGTTACCATGCTACCTGCCTGAGCTGCCCACCATGAAGTAGATGTTATCTGACCCACATATAACATTGGATATGCATAGCAGCACTACATCATCAAACGGAACTGGTATATATGAGACTGAGCTCAAGTGGGCTTTGAACGCACAAGAAAGTTACATCAACTAGTGGCCCAAATGCCCATGTTTCCCTGTCCTGATACATTATATTCTCTCTCCCAGACTGTGCCTGTGGCCTCATAGACAGTTTACTACAATTAACTGACAGAGTAACAGAAAACTCAGGCCTAGTTTATAGATGATTCTGCATTATAGGCAGGTACAACCAGAAACTGCACAGCTATACAATACTACAGTGTCTTTCTGGGCATCCCTGAAAGACAGTGGTGAAAGGAAATCCTCCCAGTGAGCAGAACTTTAAGCAATGTACCTAGTTGTTTATTTTTCTTGAAAGGACAAATTATCAGATATACAATTACATATTGATTCAAGGTCTGTGGCCAGAGGTTTCTGTCTATGGTCATTGATTATGCAATGAACATGATTGGAATATTGGTAAGAAGAATGTCTGGGAAAAAGGTATATGGATAGACTTCTCTGAATGGACAAAAGTGTGAAGATATTTATATTCCGGTCTAATGTTCAACAAAGGGTGACTTCATAAGACGAAGATTTTGATAATCAAGTGGATAGCATGATTGGTTCTCTAATACCAGCCAGCCTCTCTCCCCAACCACCCCTATCATCATCCAATGGTATCATGAAGAAAGTGCCCATGGTGGCCGGGATAAAAGTTATGCCTCATCTAAGCAACATGGATTTCCACTCATCAGAGCTGATCTAATTATGGCCACTCTTGAATGCTAATCTGCTAGCAACAGAGACCAATACTGAGCCCTTAATTATAGAGTCATTCCTAGGTTAATATGCTATCTATCTGGTTACCAGTTGATTAAATCGAACCTCTTCCATAATAAAAGGGGTAGCATTTTGTTCTTACTGTAATAGATATTTACTCTGGATACAGTTTTGCCTTCCCTCTGTGTAATGTTTCTGCCAAAACCATCATCCATGCACTTGTATATCACCCTATCCACCACCATGTTATTCCACAATCATTGTTTCTGGTAAAAGAATGCATATCACAGAAAATAAAGTGTGCAATGGACCCATGGTTATAGATTTCACTGGTCTTACCATGTTCCCCATCATCCTGAAGCAGTGGCTTGACTGGACAGTGGAATGGCCTTTTGAAAATTCAGTTACAATGCTATTTAGGTGGCAATACCTTGCAGAGCTTCTTCAGGAGGTTGTTTATGCTCTGAATCAGCATACAGTATATGGTGCTGTTTCTCTCATAGCCAGGATTAATGAGTCCAGGATTCCAGAAATGAAAATGGGAGTTCATTATTCCCCAGCCTTATGCTCAGCTAGTCTAAAGGTCTTATTTTCAAAGGGAGAAATGGTCCTAGCAGGGGACACAATAATGATTCCATTGAATTGAAAGTTAAGACTGTCACCTGGCCACATTGGGCTCCTCATACCTCTGAATCAAAAGGTAAAAAGGGAATTTTTTGTGCTGGCTAGAGTAATTGATCTTGATTTCCAATGGGAAATGTACTGCTACTCTGCCATGGAAGTAAGGAAGAGTGTCTGGAATACAGGAGATCCCTGAATGCATCTTCTATTATTACCATAAGCTGTGATTATCATTGGAAAATTATAACCCATTTAAGGCAAAGTTACTAATGACCCAGGACTTTCAGGAATGAAGATTTGAGTTACCCCATTAGGTAAAGAGCCATGCGCAGCTGAGGTGCTTACTGAAGGTAAAGGAATATAGAGTAGGTAGTGGACAAAGGCAGTTTTACATAACTGCCATGACTACATGACTGGCTATGCAAATGAGACTTGTTTTGGTCATGAGTATTTTTTCTTTTTTTTAATAATATATTTATGTGTGTAATATATATAATTACTATACAACATAATGTATGTAATATATATATTATATAACATAAATGTGTTGACTTTATATAATAATTAAATATTATTAACTTTACAATATAGTAATTAAATTGCAGGATATCAGGAAAAGAATGAGCATCACACAAGGACTTTGCATCCTCTTCTGGGGAAAGGGTGGTATGTTTTTGTTGTACATAGGATAGTTGTGTCATGGTAGGCAGAATCTGAATCTTATTACTGTCTTTATTTGGATATGAAGTATGGTTTAAGGAGATGCATATGGGTGCCAAGTTGACAAGGGGTGGACTTGTGGTGGTTAATTTTATATGTCAACTTGGCTAGGCTATGTACGTGATTATTTAATGAAACATACCTGGATGTTCCTGAAAATATTTTTTCTATAAGATTAACATTTCATTTAGTAGACTTTGAATACAGATTATCCTCCATAATATGTGTGGAAGGAAGAGCTTATCAAATCTGTTGAAGGCCTTAAGAAAAAGATTGACCTCCCGTGAGGAAGAGGGAATTCTACCAGCACACTTTCACATTGCCTTAGGGCTTGAGCTGCAGTATCAACTTTTCCCTGGGTCTTCAGCATGCCAGACTACCCTGCAGATTTTGGAATTGTCAGCCTCCAAAATTGCATGATTAAATTCCTTAAAACAAATTTATCTCTCCATACACACATGCTCACGTGCACACACGCACACACACACACAATTCACTTCATTCTGTTTCTCTGGAGAACCGTTAATACTATAGGGATCAAATATCATGATCAGCCTAGATTAATCACAATTCATTGCTGGGATGGACAAAAGCCCAACGTTTGTATAACACATGGTCTTGTAATACTGGAGCAAAATTGAGTATTTGCTAGCAAAAAGAATAATAATAATAATAAATGTGATGAAGTTTATACTGGGTAGCAACAAATAGTGTCTGTTATAATTACATTTTGGATGTTTGCAACTTTATAAAGTTGACTACTTTTACTAAGCACAAGTTTGTATAAATAAAGTACATTTTTTCTTCAATAAGGAAACACAAATGGCTAGACTTTCTTCTTACTTTCTAATCTCCTCTCCTTTCCTGTAAAATTTGCATCTCAAATTTAGTTTCCCTTCTAGAAGAATGGGGAAAGTGTGGCTGTAGAGAAAGAAAGTCTCAGATTCTAGGGTACTTTGTTTTAAATCATGAATATAAGCATATTTGTACCAACAGCTAAAAAACAGCAACAACAGTTATTTTTTGAGTGCCAATTATGACCAGGATCTTGGGATATAGAAGTTAATAAAATAGAAAAGGAAGAACAGCTCCCATGGAGGTTACTTTCTAGTGAGCAGATTCAGTGTGTTAATCTCTAATGTGCCAAATCAGTATCTCCTTCCTTCTGGTTCTTGTAGTATTTTTTAACAACTTTGTTGAGACATAATTCACAAACTATACAATTCACCCATTTGAAGTTTAAAATTTAATGATGTTTTACTACAGTCACAGATATGTGCAACTATCACCACAGTCAATTTTAAGACCTTTTCATCATCCCCAAAAGAAACCTCATACTATATGTGTAGATTTGTCTGTTTCTTCATTGAGCTCCATCAGTTTTTGTTTTTATATATTCTGAGGCTCTGCTGTTTTGTGCATGTACATTCAGGATCATGATGTCTTCCTGGTGGATAGATCCATTTAACATTATGCAATGTCTCTCTCTACTGCTAGTAATTTTCATTGCTCTGAAGTTCTGCAGAGGCCACTGTAGCCATTATATCATCCCACTTATGCACACAGGTGTGATGTGGGGGATGGGTTGGGCCTTGGAGGTCTTCCGGGGGACACTAAGCCACAGACAGTTTGGGCCACTGCTTCCAGCAGCTATGGGTTTTCTTACCCTACTGGGATCTTCATCTTTCTTTCTTTTTTTCCCCCAAGGGTAACCTGTTTGCAGTTCTGGGTTTCAGATATCTCAGGTGCTCAGTCCAAGATATATGGGAGATCAAAAACAAAAACAGAGAACTCACCATGATTACGTTTTTCAAATCCTGATGTACCTAGCCATTCTACCTTTGTCTTTCCATATTTCAGAATCCTTTGATTATTGAATTATTTCAAGGGTATTTGGTTTTGTTAAGAGGGAAGGAACAGGAAAAAGTGGGTCTAGATCATTTTGTCTCAGACCTGCAACCTTACACCCATTTTTAAAATATGTATTTTTCCTGTGTGCTTAGAAACACTTTACTAGATATGGCAGAGGGTACCTAGTTTCTTCCCATAAAGAGCATACACTATAGTACAGTAATTTCATTCTTGCTTGTACATTAGAATCACCTGGTATAGTAAGTCAGATGACCTGGAAATTAGACTTGGAGATGCTAAGATTTGCATGCAGGATGTTTATTGAAATGCATCCTTGTTATTAACAACTGTAATGGTGAAGGAAGCAAGAATTGGCAGTGGCAGAAGTCAAACAACAATACAATGGCAACAGAAGCCTCTGCTGTTCTAACAGGAAGTTCTGGAGCTGAAATGGTCTTTCAGAGTTGTCCCAATTGGGACAAGGGACGGGGGGGGAGCAGAATTGTACCCATGAAGTGACAAATCATTAGGAGTGAGCTACTTCTAGAATAGAGGTATAAGCTTGGGAGAACGTCCTTTTATAGGGAGTGATTTTTTGATAGGGTTTCAGCTGTGAGCCATCAAAAGCTAGTACTCCTGGCGGGGATGCGTATGAATGTCTGGGTCCTGTAGAGAGATCTGTCAAATGTATGTGAGCACCCACTACACCTAGATAACTTGCAGATTTTTCAAATTGTTCAAAAAAGATGTATCTGACAAAGTACTGGTATCAATAATATATCTAATTATTACAAATTATTTTTAAAAAAGAAAAATAAGCCAATTTAAAATTTTATTTAAAAAATTGAACAGATACTTAATCATTAAACACATGAAAAATTCATCACAGATATCTTTTCAAATCAAATACACAGTATGGTTCTATTATACATCCACAAAAATGGTTAAAATTATAAAACTAACAACAATGAAATTCTGTTTCGGTGTGAAATTGACTCTAATTGTTGGTGGTAGTGTAAAATGCCACAATAAGTTTGGATAAGTTTGGCAGATTCTTAAAAAACTAAACAGTACTTATTTTTAGTGGACAAAAACTGGAAATGATACAGATATCCATTGATAAGACAATAGATAAACAAGATATGGATACATTATTAAACACTATTAAACTCCATCTCTGTCCCTAAACCCTTGTCAAACATCGATCTTTTTACCATGGCTATAGATTTGCGTTTAGCTAGAACATTATATTTTTAGAATCATATGATATGTAGCCTTTTTGTGACTGGCTTCTTACACATAAAAATATGCATTTGATTTATGCATGTTTTATGTGGCTTGATACCTCATTTCTTTTTTTAAATTAATAGACCATTTTTTTAACAGATTTAGGTTTATAACAATATTGACTAGAAAATACAGAGTTTCCATATTCCCCTTTCCTCCCTTCCCCCAGTTTGCCCTATTATTAAAATCTTGCATTTGTGTGGTACATTTATTAGAATTGATAAATCAATACTAACACATTACAATTAATTAAAGTCCGTGGTTTTCATTAGGGTTTACTTTGGCATTGTACCTTCTATGAGTTTTGACAAATAAATAGCAATATGTACCCACCATTACACTATCACAGAGAATAATTCCACTTCTTTCCAAATCCCTTGTGCTCCACCTATTCATCCATCTTCCTCCTCCCCCAAATTCTGGCAACCACACATCTTTTTATTGTCTCTATAGTTTTGCCTTATCCAAAATGTAAGAAAAAAAAAGAAAAGAAAGAAGAAAAGAAATTATACAGTATTTATATTCAATCTTAACAAGAATTTCTTATTGTTCTTGGGCTGTATATTACCTCCATTCTTCAGATAAAGAAAATAAGCACCAAAAGGTAAGTGACTTATCCAAGACTGCAGGACAAATTAGTAATAGAGAAAGAATCAAAGCCTGTCTCCTGTGAATTAATCTGGTACACCCTAGAAACTATTTCCATTGCCAGTCAATAACAAATGTAAGATTTTAACTGTTCATAGAACTATTGGTGTCTTGTATTAGTAAAGTATGTACAATCCCTTGTATATGGTCACTTGTAAATTCCTGTACCTATATTATCCAAGTCCTTCTCTAAGAATAAATAAATAGGTAGATAGCTAGATAGACAGATGATAGAGAGATAAATAAATGTAAACAGATGTTCTAATGTATGCTTAGCCTTCTGATTAGACATCAAATGACCATGTCTTATGCTAACATTTTCTCTACCTTACTGAGATGCTAGAGAGAGCCAATTTGGAAAAGTACTTAAATCCAATAGAATTGGATAGAAAAGAATATTTTTTAGTGTTGCCAATTGTATTTAGGCAAACAAAGAGAAGCAACAGAATCCATACAAATATACATACATACATATACACATACATACATACTGAATCAAGGAAGAAGGTAAAATTTAGCTTCATTATCTTTGATAATTTTAGGAAATTGTCACTAATTGGGAAGTTGTGACTTGGAAGCATAAAGGATTTTAACTCAGACCATTTAAAAAATATTTTCATGATTGAGGTTGTTTTACTACCTAATTTTTCAAATATAACTTAAAAATAACACACTGTGATACATTAAATTTTATTCTAGGATATTTAAGTTACCAAATGTAACTTTTGAAAGGTGCAAACATTATTACAGGGTTAAAACATTATTAGGGTGAATACATGGAAAATTATTTAGAAATTATTTAATTATTAATTTACCAGCTATTCTCTGTATATTTTAAATGTGTATATATTAACAAATCCTTTTATTTAAAAAAAATAAAATTAAATTAAATTAATCTTCTTTTGTTCTGAGATTAATTTTTTTATATTTTTCTAAGAAAATATAAATGGCACTTTAACCTTCTGTAATATATACAATACAAAGATAAGGATCTCAAAAGAAGTTTTGAAAACTATGGGAACATAATCAGCCTAACTATGTTTAATCCTAATTTCTGCTCTTTTGTAAAAGGTGATTAATGAATTGTTCACAGTAATAGGGAAACAACATGCTGAAGATGTTATTACTTATCACATACAATTGAAAATAGCAACTTTTATTCTTTGCAAACATATTTTATTATTCACTGTGCAAATGAAATGCTATAAGTAAATTCATTTCTATAGAATTACAAGAATGGTCCTAATCAAATCTGTGGGTAAGTGCCTAATAAAGTGCTATCGCCCCTTGTAATAACAGCCTTTTCCCTTCTCCTTGATTTCATTACTTTACACACTTACAAACACTAAGGTACATAAACAGACCTCTAGCATATAATATATGTAATAAAGGTGGAAAATAATAAATGAGTAAGAGAAACATAGAGAAATAAAACAAAATCAGTACATATTATCTGAGCACCTATATAGAACTTCAACGTAGCTATGACAATTAGACATCTGGAAAATTGAACAACACAAGAATTAAAAGTACATTTATAAGTGTAATTCAGTCCTTTCCTTTTCACTTCTTTTCCTGAACATTTTAGTTCTACAGTCATTAGGTATAGCAGAGAAACATAGAGGTATGCTCCAGAAACAAGATGCTTCAGGGTCAGAGGTGGGATTTCAAAGACCCAGCAATGTAAGCAGGGTATTCCTGCAGAGAGGTAGCCTTGCACTGAGTGTCAGAGGCTGACAGTAGTGAGGAGGGTTATCATGGTCAGAAGGGAACAGTCTGGTATAGGAAGTATCCTGAAAAATTTTAGGAGGGGTTCTACACAGAGAGGTGGGCTGACATGGTAAGTCAGAGCCCAAGTATTGTGAGGAGTGCATCCATGTGGGTTGCAGAGGATGAGGGTAGATAGAAAATGGGAGGCTTTTGTGTATCTTATGGTTACAGACGTTTGTAGTTCCTTAAGTAAAAAGATTGTGCCTCATACTGCTATGTATAAGGCATAGCAGATTGTACATAAGGGCATTTAATAAGTAAATAAATTAAGTAAATGGGAGACATATTTCATTGTCAGAGAAGAAAATTGCAAAATTTGAAAAGGAGAAATATGTACAATACACCCAGTATCATTGGATTGGAATTGGATATATTAGTGCAAATTCATTTTCCATAGGTAAAAGTTGACTTAAAAAAACTAAATAGAGATATTTATTGTGCATGTGTATGAATGAATAATGCTCCCATGATAGTGAGTATATTGAACATCCAAATCTATGCTTCTAAATACTATTCTCACCTGAAGGAACTAGGATTTTAGGGGAAATGGCTCATTCCATGGCTGGGGAAAGAAAATATAAGATGCACCTGAAATATCTTGTGCCAGGAAGCAAGGGAGGGCTCAGAGAACAACTGGGGCACATCAAAAGGGCAAAAATGTAAGTTTGAATAGACCCTCACTCTCCAAATCTGGCACAATTAAAGTAATGATAATAATTATAACCCACTGAGTAAAATAGACAACAATGAATCCTTAAAGATAATTAGGTAAATGAATAAATTGGAATTTTAATGAGGAATAGAATATTTACATAGTTGTAAAAATTTTGTCCATAAAACACTTATTAATTACAAAACTGAAAAAATTAATTTCATAGTGGAGAAGACTGGCAAACAGCCCCCTACTCAAGTGATAAAATATAATCTGTAAAGGGAAAAAATCAAAATCAAAAAACACCTGATAGAATGCACTAAGACTATAACATCACTCTGTGATATCCTATCAAGAGTTCACAACTTGAAATTGTCTAGTCATGAGAGAAATAAAATAATTTCAAACTGGAAAGAATTCTACTTAATAACTAGTCTTTAATATTCACAAGTTAAAATCATGAAATTCAAGGAAGGAATGGATAACAGTTCTGGACTAAAGGAGACCAAAAGACATGAAAACTAAGGGCAATGTGTGATTATGAATTGAATCCTTTTGATATAAAAAACACTATTTGGATAATTTCAGAAATTTCAATGGAATGAGAGAATAAGAAATTATTAATGTTAATTTTCTAACTTGATGGTTATATTGTTGTAATATCAGAAAACTCCTTTTTTTGGTAAGAAACAAACATTAGTGTCTGAGGATATTGGGGAATTATATTGGCAAATTACCCTCAAATACTTCCATGAAAAAAGTTTTTTATACTGAATTTCAACTTTCTAGATTGTTTGAAAATAATGAAAATGTAATGTTATCATCAAAAGTACATGATTGGGACCTCTGATTTAAGCTCAGAGATAGAGAGAGATGGAAAAAATGTTATAGCAAGAAAAACCTGGATAAACTACAAGTTAATGACTTATTGAACCCATCAGAGAGATTAGGTGACAGGGCAACAAACAGACAGGATATATTGTGAAAGAGACAGGAACTTTCAGGGAAAACAGGATCTGAGAATTTGTTTACTGGAACTGATCCTACTGAATACCATATAAACTAATAATAATATTGAGCTCAAATTTTTGTAATAAACTACTAAAGACTGAATGTGAACTAGCTGAGAATGTGAAGCCCCTGAAGTCTGTGAATATAGGGAGTGTTAACCCTGTTTCCAGCTTTTCTTCCATGAAGCCCACCAAGTGCTCATAGAAAATATTGTGGACAATACTGAGAAATGTTCCCTCCTGACCATGGGTTGTGGGAGGGAAAGAATAGCCACTGACAAAGTTCTGCACAACTCACACCCCTATCTTCCCTATGAAATACATATCTTTATAGTGGAGAATCAACAAAAATGTCACCTTAATTCAATGGTGATAAAGGGAAGAGAAAAAATAGCCTTACACCTGGTGGAGGGGCAATACTACATAATTGGCCCCACACTACAGATTGAGGATGGAAAGAAGCACTTGTGAAGATTATAGTCTCCCCAAGATTAGTGACAAGAGTACATGCCTAAGAGTAAGACTTAATCAGAACATCAGATTATGCCCTCCTCTTACTCCCCATGCTATCAAACTAAGTATTGAGAATAAATAAATAAATAAATAAATAAGAGTAGATCTTGGAGAGCTACAAGAGACAGACTCTCTCTAGGAACCAGCAGAATACAAGGACTCAAAACTTATAGCAGATATTGAGAAAATAACTTCAATAACCCCATTCCCTTAACACAACCTATCACTAGGGGAAGTTAAAGCCAGCTCTGAATGGAAGATAATGATAGTAACAACACCAGCTCACTCCTGACTAAAATAACACAAATCTTAATAAAAAAGGCCTAGTAAAAGAAAAGTTATGCTTATCATTAAGTATTTTTTTAAAAAGCTCAATATTTACTGCTTTTCCTGACATGTCTAGCCTTCACAAAAATTATAAGGGATATTAAGAAGGGAGAAAAATATATTCTCAAGTGACACAATTATTAAAACAAGACTCAGATATGCCAAAGATGTTGACATTGTCTCACACAAAGGATTTAAAATAACCGTGATGAATATGCTTGTCTCTGATGATAAAAGTAGATAACATGAAAGATCAGAATGCTCTCAACAAGCTCATTGATAACCTAAACATAACAAAGGAAAGAATCAGTAAACACGAATGTAGATTAATTAAAATTACCCAAATTGAAACACAAAGAGGAAGTGGGAAAATATGCTAGTGCATTAGAGAGATACAGAAAAAATATCAAACATTCTAAAATATGTACAATTGAGAACCCAGATGGGGAAAAGAGAAAACAGAGAAGAGATATTTGAAGAAATAATGACCAGGATTTTCCCAAATTAATGACAGAGCTCAAAACTTAAAATACAAGAAGCTCAGAGAATGTTAAACAGGATGAGTTTATAAACAAATGAACACACAAATTTATTTTCAAAATTTTCAAGATTAAGAAAAAATAATATATTGCAGGTGGCCAGAAGAAAAAAAGCAAATTACCTATAAAGCAACACAGATAAGAATTACAGCGCAGTTGTCGTCAGAAACACACAAATAAGAAAAATATGGATTATACCTTTGAAATGTGTATATATGTATATATTTTCAGTACAAAATTTTAAACTTTGTGAAAATATCTTTCAACTATAAAGGAGAAGTAAAGACATTCTTAGAAAAACAATAATTGAGGAAAATCACTAATCACAGTTTCATCTACTACAAACGTTAAGGAAGACATATTTAGGAAGAACAAATATAATAAAGGCAGAGATTTGGATAGACACAAATTATAATGAAGATCATTATAAATGGATTAAATAAAAGTGAAATTAAAGATTTTTCTTATTTTAATTGTGCTAAAATATAACTAACACAAAAATAGAAAAATTTTTTTGTGCTACTACCATATAAAAATAAAATATATGACAAATATAGCACAAAGGATGGAAGGAAAGAATTGGACATACAGTGTTTTAAGTTACTCACACTACACATGTTGGTAAATAATATTTGAAGATGGACTAGGATTGTTTGAAAATGCATATTGAGGACTTCTGGTTTCAGCCCAGATGAGTGAAGGGCCTGGAAGTCATTACTCCCATTCTTACAACAAGAAAAAACTGGAAAAATTGAAAATAGATAACTTCCCTTGGAATCACTGAGAACTGAGGTTTCAAGGTTGAAGAGTATATGAATAAATGTTAATCTAAAAAGTTTAAATTTTCTCTGTTGCAAAAAAATTAAAGAACTCATTCTCCTTATTTTCTTAAAAAACAGAATTTTAAACCATTTATTTAAAAAACTTAATTTTTAGCATTTTTTTACAAAGGACTTATAATTTTAAATCATTTATCTGTTTTTATTTTTGAGATGTAAAACTATAAAAGCTAAATAATTATCAAGAGTTTTGCATTACAGAAATGTATTTCTTGGTGGTATTGAAGCCATCTCTTTAAAATGTGAACGTAAGGGTATGGGCCCTGTCTTTCTGTCTCTGTGGAAGTTGGGCCTAGGGGCCTACTCAAATATGTAACTTAAAAGAAATTTTATTTTTCCTTTAGCTAAAAACAATAAATAATATGTAATAAATTATATCTGCCTGGCTATATAAAATAGTGACATTTCTTTCTGTCTTTGCAGTCTCTTTGGTAAATTCTCTTTGATGTGAATCTTGATCTGACTTAATGCTTATTCAATAATAAAATCATTTTATTCTTTTCTATATTTATGGAGAGGAATTATGGGTTGGCAATAGAATTAAAGAAAAAAAAATTTCTCCAGCAATGGCAAACCATCACTCCCAAATCTGGAGAGACAGACTTATCCAGAAAGACACAACCACAGTTAGTCTGTGTACTTAGAGCAAAAGCTGTTAGTGCCAAAAATTAGTAGAAATACTTATATGGTAACTTTGGTAAATTGCTGGAGGCTGATTGTGGACTAACATAAGAATAAAAACTCCTAGGGGATGCAATTTTGTGGGGCTCCCACATTTTTTGTGGGCTATAACAACATGATCTCCAATAGATTCTCAAGTGCAAAACTGAGAAAGATGACCTCATGTCTCCAGAATTGGGAGAGGAAGAATTCAGAGCCTTCTCCATAACATAGGCTTACTCTCTTGGGGAAGAGATACAGCTGAGGGTTATCCCTGCTGGAAGAATATATTTCTTCCCACTCCAGTTCCTTTAGCGCTACTGTTTCAAGTAAGGGGGAAAAACAAAGTCAACAGAGGTCAAGGATTCAATAAAATTAATTTGGAGTGCTGAAGACAGGAAAGGGAGTAAGCAGAAGGAAAAAAAAAATCTAGACCACAGGAGAAACACTGTGAAGCTCACAGTTCTGAGACATAGGTCCACTAAAAATTTGAGAAACATTGAGATTATAGAATAATCCTTACCCCTTACACTTTACCATCACGTCAACATGGCTTCAGTGTAATAACAATGTGTCACAACTAAAAGAGTTGCACGAAACAGACTTTGAGGAAAAGTAGGGAGACATATGACAACAGTGGAGACAGAAAAAGACCACTGAAGCAATGTGAAGCCACTGACACCTATAGCTACAATAAATATTAAACACAGTGCAATTTATGGTCAGATTAACATAGATCTTCATGATAAAGTTATATTTACCTCAGTTTCTGTTACCTGGCACATTATGTTTAGCGTTCAACAAAATTTTACAAGACTTGCTAAACACAAGAAAAAATTCACAATCTCAAGAGACAAAATGAGCGGGAGAACCACACTTATATATAATACAGATGTTGGTTTTGGCAGACAGAGAATTTAAAATAACCATGATAAGTATATTAAGGGTTCTAATGGAAAAAGTAGAAAACATAGAAGAACAAATTTGTAATTAAGCAGAGTGATAGATACTCTAAGAAGAAAGCAAAAACATTGTCATCAAAAGCAGTGTAAGAAAAATTTAAGAATGTCTTTGATGGTTCCATCAATAGATTAAATGTAGTTGAAAAAAGAATAAGTGAGCTTGAAGATAGGTCAATAATAACTTTACCAAGCTAAAATTCAAAGAGAAAAAATAATAAATACAAATAAAACCAGAATATCCAGGAATTGTGGGACAATGTTGAAGGGTACAGCATACAAGAAATTGGAGTACTAAAAGGACAAGAAAGAGAGATGCAGAATAAATATTTGAAGAAATAATGATTGAAAATATTTTAAAATTATTGAAAGACACCAAACCATAGAAATAGGAAACTCAGAGAACACTGAGCATGAAAACACCCAAATAAGGAAGTTAAACTAAAATTTTAAAAACCTCCGACTTGGCACATCATATATCACTACAGAAAACCAATGACAAAGAATAAACCTTAAAAAAAGCTAGAAAAAAATTTAAAAGTGTACTTATAGAGGATAAAAAATAGGAAATGCAGGGGGTTACTCAGCATAAATTATTCAAAAATTATTTTTTGAGAGTCAAAGACAATTTTTATATGTTGAAATTAAAAAAAAATAAAAACAAAAAACACCAACCAATAATTCCATATCCAGTTAAGTTATTCCTCAAAAGTGAAAGAGAAATACTTTCTCAGAAAAACAAATATTGAGCGAATTCATTTTCAGCAGACCTTCCATACAAGAAAGGTTTAAAGAAGTCCTTTAGGCAGAAAACAATGATATAAATCAGAAACTTCAATATAAATAAAGAAAAGTAATGTGTCAGAGAAAGTATAAATAAAAGTAAAATAAAATATTTTATTTTTCCTACTCTTAATTGAAATAAAAGGAGTTTATTTAAGGTAATAATAGTATCAATGTAATGTGTTTATGTACTATAGCATATGCATAAAAAACTAATGACAGTTATGTCACAAGCAAAGGGAAGGAGGAACTGTGGATACTCTGTTAACTGTACTACAAGTGAAGCACTATAGTGTTAATTGAAAGTGGATATAGATTAGTTCAACATATATATTGTAAACTCTAAGAAAACCACTAATTTTTAAAACTATATATATAATTGATATGATAGGAGAAGAGGTAAAATAGAATCATGTAATATACCAATTAAAATCAGATGGCAGAGTGAGGATAAATATTAAAAAACAATCAAATGGACTGAATAGGACACAGTTACAAATATATAGATATTAATGGTAGATATTAATCCAACTATATCCTATATCAATAATTACTTTAAATGTGAATGGCATAAATACACTAATTAAAAGACAAAGATTGTTGGAGTGTATTTTTAAAAATAATTTATCGTGTACACAGTAAATTCACTTTTAATGTAAAGTTTTAGCTATGACAAATTATAAAATGGAGAAAGTTTTATCTTTCTAACACTAATCAAAAGAAAGTTTAATTAGCAATATTAATTTCAGAAGAAGGCAACGGAAGAACAAGGAAAATTATCAGGGAAAGACAGGTATTTCATAAGGATAAAGAGATCAATTATCCAATTATCTAATGCATTTAAAAAGAGATCACAAAAATGCATGAAACAAAAACTTATAGAACTGCAAGGAGAAATAGACCAATTCATTTTTATCATTGGAAATTTCTGATAAATTAATTAGGCAGAAAATCAGTAAAGATATAGATGACTTGAAAAGTACCATCAGTCAACTTGATCTAATTGACATCTATAGAATACTCCATTCAAGAGTAGCAGAATTCTCTTCTCAAGATCACGTGAAATATTCATACAGATAGACCACATAGTGTCATAAGTTAAAATTTAACATTTTAAAAATTATAAATCATACAAAATGTGCTCTTGGGCAACAAAGTTATTACTATAGAAACAGCAACAAAAACGCTGAACATCCAGAAGTATTTTAAATTTAAACTATTCACTTCTAAATAATCCATGGTTCAAGAAAGAAGTATATATATTACAAATATTTTGAAATAAATTAATATTAAAATATAAAATCAAAATTTGTAGAATGTCATAACATCTGTGCTTAGGAGGAAATTTATAGAATTAAAGAAATAAATTAGAAAGTAAGAATTGAAAAATCAATTAGATCTTTTTTTTTTTTTTTTTTTTTTGGCCATGCCGCAGAGCTTCAGCAGTGAAAGCATGAAGTACTAACCACTGGACTACCAGGGAATTCCCTAGAATTTGATGAGTCTACTTAATTATATCTTTAACGTGGAGCCAGCTGCACTGATTTGTCTAATTTAGTACAGTAATGAGATCAGGTCTTGTAAAAAAAATATATACATACATACACACACACACACACACACACATATTTTTCTCTCTTTCCATGCCTGACTTTCATTTATTTTCCAGAGTTGCCTTAAATTATATTATTTTACAAAAAATGTGATTTCGATATTTTATTAAAATTATATAATCAAATAATATCAAGAGGGTATTTTACTCAATCATTAAATCTGGTAATAAACTTTAAGAAAAAATGAATTGATCAAGTTAAATCATACAATCTCACTCAGAGAGCTACTGGGTTACTTTCTAATGAAAAAGGCAAAACTTAATGCTATTTATACTTCTTTGATCAATTTGACTCAGCTCATATTAATAAATGATAACCCCTACTGAGTGCTACTTATGTGAGTTGTAGTGTTAAATATTTTGATTAGAGCATCTCATTTAATATTTTCAACAACTCTTCAAGGTATTATGATTTCTTTAGATAACTAAACTGAGATTCAAAGAGATTAAATAATTTTCCCAAAATTTGGTATAAAGCCAAATCTAACACAGCTGATATATGGGAGAACTAAGAACCGATGGTAAATCTTCCTGATTACAAAGACCAGGTTTTCAACAATCATATTATAGTGCTCAAATTCCCACATAAACTTTAGAAAGACATTCCTAAGTGTAGGTTGATTTTATAGTACACCCTACTTCAGTACCAGACACATAATTGCAAAGAAAATTTTCATATTGTATATCTTTTATTAATATAAATCTTAAATTTAGGAATTTTAATGTGTTGTACAACTTTCTTTGGGGATCAATTAAAATACTAATCAGCATTTATTTTAAAATGTTGCCTTAATCTGATAAAAGGAACAAGCAGACTCATAATGAATTACTAGATTCTTTTAACTTTTAGTTAGGATTTTCCTTATTATTGGTATTTGATTTTGAAAGTGAAGCTAAGTTTTATACCTTTTTTTTCTGAAAAATGGTAATTGAAATTTCTGCCAAAAATAGTGTTTCTGAAGAAAAAGTTCTGTTAAAATTTTCCCCTGTTCTTTTCTATCTGACTATTTTTCTACCATTGCCTTCCTCTATGCATCTTTGTTTCTTCTTTTCTCTCCTTCTTTTGTCTTTACATCCCATCAATAATTTTTTTAGCTTTTGAGATTTTGGTTATTTCATGATAGCATTATATTTATAATCAAATGCCATGTTCAGAAATAGATATACATCCGGGGTATTTAGTTTTGCTTCAGAACAGCCCTTAATTATATTAGTATAAATATATCATTAGTATTCTATCAAAAGTTATTGGTATAAATCTTCAAGGGCCGACTATATTCCTATTATACAAGTTTATGAATTGTTCTACATTTTGTTATATCTTCAGTTTTAAATGCAACAATTTCCTTATATATATAAACACTGGGTCATCTGTGAAAGATGTTGAAAAAAAAGTTATTGGTATATATATAATTACCCTTAAGATCAAATAATGATGCTGCTTACTATATACTATATACTTTATATGCTATATGAGGAATGAAATATTTCTTATGTCAAGACAATGAACAGGCTTATTCATGAATAAATGTGGTTGAAAATATATACCTTGAGTTAAGGACAGTAGCTTTTTAAAGGACTATGAATCTATATAAAATCAGTTTATTCTTAAGAAAATGTTACTAAAGACATTTTTTCCATATATCCCTAAGCATAGGAGAGCTGATTTAATAGGGCTTTTTGTTATATTTTATTTATTTTATCTATACCTACCATTAAATCTATTTTATTGAGCTATTTCTCTTTTTACTCATCTGTTTCAAAGCTGCATGCATCCTAAAGAAGACAAAATGCCAGCCAGTGCTTATTCATACAGCAACTAGAAAAAGTATTTAATTGTGTAGCAATAATGCTACTTATCATCTGTTTGCCCAGTAGAGCTGTTCTGAAGCAAAACTAATTTTTGATTCTAAACCTCTTGAATATATGTGATTTTTCAGTACACTACGAAACAATACTGATCCCAAAACAAATTACAGCACTAATTCATTTCTGTAATTATTTGGTTGGCAAACTTCATAAAATATGGAATTTATATTTCCCCAAATTTGTCTTTGTGAAATAATCCCAATAATTCAGCATCCAAAGGTTTCTCTTATTCTAACTTGATGGGGCATTTCAGAAGAATAGGACATTTTATTTGACTGCTACTTTTTGTCTAAAAAGTTCACAAAGAAGGCACCTGCCCTTTTGAATGAGACTTTACTTTGGCAATGGTCTGTATCTTTTCAGAGGTCAGCTCCACAGATTAGAGAAGTTGTGTTGGAATTACTACATGCAGAATTTATTATTAATGACTGACATATAGACATTTGGAAATAACAGAAAACTTCTACCTGAAGATTTTCAAACAGGCTTCTAGAAGAGAAGTCCTCCTGTATATCTCCATGTGTGAGAAATAGTAAAATTGGTAAATGCTTTGTGAGCTATACATCAAGCCAAATCTAACATGTTTATGGGACATTTTTTAGCATAACTAACCTATTATTGTGGTTATACTTAAAGTATATTATATTTTCAGTGTAATATAAATCTACATTTTTGTTAGAAACCACATTTACTCATAGAAACATCATAGTATTAATACACAAACAATGATACATACCGTATTAATTCTATTTTTTTTTAACTTTTTGGCCACACCATGTGGCTTTTGGGATCTTAGTTCCCTGACCACGGATCGAACCCAAGCCCTTAGCAGTGAAAACACAGAGTCTTAACCACTGGACTATCTGGGAATTACCTATACTGTATTAATTCTGACATTAATGAGCAATAGGCTGTGAGAAATTTATTTAGCTTACTAAGACACAAACTCTGGGTCAGCCTGCCTTGAATTGACTCCTGGATCTTCTACTTCCTAACTTTGAGATCAAGGGCAAGTTACTTAACCTCTCAGCTCCTCAGTTTTCCCTTGTGTAGAATGGGGATAATAATATTAACATACTTCATGAAGTTGTCTTGAAGAAAAACTTTTTACATGTATAAAGCACTTAAAAAAGTGTCTTGTATATAATTGGTGGTACTATATTAAATGTGTTTGCAATTATTAGCTATAGCAACAGAATTGATAAATAATAAAGGTAGGTAATTGATATAGCCTATGTCATCAGGGCTACATAACTGTTTGCTAAATACAATAAGTCCCTACATACGAAATTTCTAGTTGTGAACTTTCAAAGATGCGAATGTGCATTCTCATGGGCAATCACATAAGTTAGTTCACGTGTCTGGCATACATTGTTACATACATGCATCCTCTACAAGGGGTTATACTTTTGTGTACTTTACTGTACAGTACTGTATAGAGTACAGTAGTACAGTATCTTTATTTCAAGCTAGATCTGCAAGAGGATGACTTCATTGAACTCCTTGCTGTGCAACACAAGGAGGTTACTAATGAAGACCTGATGAAATTGGAGGCCCAGAGAAAGGATGAAGAGAGACAAGAGAAAGAAGTAACTGAAGAACCAAAGAGATTCAAAATGCAGGAAATAGCAAGGGGGATTTCTTTATTGAGGAGGCACTGTTAGTTTTTGAGGCACAGGACCCAAATGTAGAATGGTACAAGAAGGTTGCAGCAGGCCAGCCATCAGAATGCAATCCAGTGCTACTGTGTCATCTATAATGAGAAAAAAGGAGCTACTACCCAGATATTACTGCATCGTTTTTTCAAGAGAGTAGATAGAATTGAATCCATCAAGGAACCAGAACCTGTGCCATCAACATCAGGCGTGAGTGAAATTGCAGCTTGCCCTCCGTCTCCTATTGCTGACAATCCATCAGCTCTACCATCTCCCACCTCTTCTCCCTCCTTCAGTCAATAACGTCTCTTGCTTGTTCACTCGATTCCAGCCCCTGTATGCCAGCTGTTGTACTGTACTATGGTACTTTCAAGGTATTGTACTGTAAGATTTAAAATGTTTAGTTTTTGTGTTTGTTTGTTTTTATGTATTATTTGTGTGAAAAGTATTATAAACCCATTACAGTACAGTACTATATCCTGATTGTGTTAGTTGGGTACCTAGGCTAACTTTGTTGGACTTACAAACGAATTGGACTTATGAATGTGCTCTCAGAACAGAACTCACTCGTATGTAGGAGACTTACTGTAAATCATTGTGAAACAACAAAAGAGAACAGAGGAACAAAGAAAATAAAGAAATCAAACAGAAAACCAATAATAAAATGGCAGATTTAGCCCTTAACACATCAGTAATACCTTTAAGTGTAAATTGTTTAATATTCAATTTAAAGGAATAGATTAGCAGAGTGAAAAATAAAATATGGCTCATATATATGCTTTATAGTAGAACCTCACTTTAAGTACAATGACATAGGTTAGTTGAAAGTGAAAAGAAAGTAAAAATATAACAAAAAACATCAGTTAAAGGAACACAGTAACTCTACCAATATCAGATAAAGTAAATTTCAGAACAAAGACAGTTACTGGGGATAAAGAGGGACAATATATAATGATAAAATGTTAAATTCATCTGGAAGACATAATGATCCTAAATGTTTATCACCAAAAATCTGAGCCTCAAAATATATAAAGCAAAAAGTGATAGAGATGAGATGGAAAATAAGTAAATCTGCAATTAACATTGATGATGTCAGCAACCCTTTCTTAGTAAATGACAGAACTACTAAACAGAAAATCAGCAAGGATATAGAAGAACTAAAGATTTCTATCAACCAATAGGATATAATTGACATATGTTGAACACAACATAAATAACAGCTGAATACATATTTTTAAGTGCTCAAATCACATTTACCAAGAGAGAACATACTCTGAGTTATCAAACAAACTTCAAAATTTTTAAATAATTAAATTCATACAGTTATGTTCATGGACCGAAATTGAATTATATTAGAAATGAATAACCAAACGAATATATCAAAATATATAAAGATTTTGGTGAAAAAACACATACACTTCTAAATAACCCATGGATCAAAGAGGAAGTCTCAAAAGAAGTAAAATGAACAAGTAGAAAAGTCAATAAAAATAAAAATATAAAGTATAAAAATGAGTATCAAGCTAAAGCAGTTCTGAGAAAGAAATTGATAGCACTAAATATTACATTATGAATGAGGAAAGGCCTTGAGTCAATAATCTAAGTTCTACCTCAAGAAACTAGAAAAAAGAGGAGAAAAAGGTAAGCAGAAAAAAGAAAATAATAACAATAAGAACAGAAACCAATGAGACTTTAAAAAGGAAACAAAATGGAGAAAAAGCAATAAAAACACAATTTAAAAAAATAGACAAAGATCTTGAATAGCATTTTACCAAGAAGGTATACAAAGAGCCACAAGCACATGAAAAGATGTTCAACATCATTAGTAATTAGGGAAATGCAAACTAAAATCACAATATGATATCACTTTATACGCATTAGAATGACTATACCAAAAACAAAACAAAAGAGAATATAAGAAATTTTGGGGAGGACGTGGAGAAATTAGACTCCTTTTTCACTGTTGGTCAACATGTAAAATGTTGTAGCCCCTATGGAAAACAATATAAAAAAATTAAAAATAGAATTATATGATCTAGCAGTTCCACTTTTGGGTATATAACCAAAATAATTGAAATCAGGGATTCAAAGTGATATTTGTATACTTATGTTCATAGAAGCATTATTCATAACAGCTAAAAGGTGGAAGCAACCCAAGTTCCCATAGTTAAATAAATGGATAAACAAGATGTGGTATCTGCATACATTGGAATACCAATCAGCCCATAAACAAAGGAAATTCTGACATGATATAACATAGATGAATCTTGAGGACATTATACTAAGTGAAATAAACCAGTCACAAAAGAGAAAATACTGAATGGTTCCACTTATAAGAAGTAACTAGAATACTCAGATTCATAGAGATAGAAAGTAAAATGGTGGTTGCCTAAGGCTGGGGAAAAAAGGGGAATGTAGAGTTATTGTTTAACCATGCAGAGTTTTATTTTTGCAAAATAAAGAGTTCTGGAGATGGTTAATGGCGATGATTGCACACAATGTGAATGTACTTAATGCTGTTGAACTATCCACTTAAAAATGGTTAAGATGGTAAATTTTATGCTGTGTGTATTTTACCACAATTAAAAATAATAATAATAAAAATCTTAATTAAACATTATGTTGAAAGGGTAAAAACGTAGTTATAACTTCTGTTTAACTCCACAAAATAATGTTTTATATTTTCTGTATATGCAAGTATTTCACAGAGTTATTTAATCTAATTTTTCTATGAAACATAATATATTTTTTAAAATAACAAAAAGAAAGTTAGGGGAGTCATGAAGAAAGGGGAATATGAGAGGCCATGGCTTTGTGATTGCTTACTAGTCAGAGAAACATCTTACCATAGTTTTATTTACTTTAGTTATCTTATAGAAATGTGAATAGCCATGCTGAGATTTTTCATGTTCACTAAAGACAAACTCTCCAAGACAAACCTTGCCAAAGCAATAAGTGATGTCCATGAAATTTGTTCTTGGTGTCTTTCCATAGTCTACTTTAAAGCCAAAGATTTTTGTAGAGGAAAACAGACAGGTGTCATTCTTTAGCTCCTATTTCTGCCAACCTTCAGAATCCTTGAATCAACATCAATATAATCCCTCTGTACCTTGAGGACACATTATAAGGAGAAGGCTGAGTGGAGGCAAATAGTACTTACTGAGTACCTTCTATGAATTTAGCACCTACCCAATGGGAATTGTACTGAAAGTAAATAAAACTCAAAGGGGTTACTTATCACTTTCAAGGTCACACAACTAGTGGGTGATAGAGATGTTTGAAGTTGGAGTCTGACTCCAAACACCATGCTCAGCTCCAGCACCATGCTCTTTCCACACTCAACTCCTTAAGTGCCATGACATTCTGCTGAGAGACCAAGTCTCAACCAAACTAAACACTATGGACTCATAAAATCTGAAAAGAACATAACCCAAAAGATGAGAATTTCACATGTCTTTAAATTGCACCACATCATTTAACTTCCTACTCTACCTGCTAGAAAAAAATTCTTGGTTTTATTCACAATTATTTTAGGCATAAAAAGCAAAGAACATATCAGTAAATGTCAAATAGTTTCTCTTTTCAGTAAATAATACTTTGTTTTGTGCAAAAAAACCTCCACACAAGTCAAATAAGATGAAATAGACAATCTCAATAGTTATATAACCATTAAAGAAATTGAATTTGTAGTTATAATATTTGAAATAGAGAATTCCAGACCTAGATGTTTTCGCTAGAGAACTTTACCAACTGTTTAAAGAATCAATACCAATTTTACTCAATCTATTCTAGAAAATGGAAGATAACACTTCCTAATTTATTTTATGAGACCATTCTTACCCAGATACCAAACCAGATATAGGAAGTAGAATAAAAAAGAAAACTTAAGACAAATATCTCTCATAAATTGAGATGCAAAGATCCTAAACAAAATTTTAACAAATTAAACTGAGGAATGTATAAGAAAATTGATATCATATGTCATGGCCAAGTGGGATTTATTCCAGGTAGGTAAAACTGATTCAACATTTGAAAGTCAGTAGATGTAATACATTATACTAACAGGTCAAGAAGAATAATCTTGTAATATTATCAACTGATGCAGGAAAAGCACTGGACAAAATCCAGCACCCATTCATGGAAAAAAAAATAAATAATTAAAAATTCAGCAAACTAGGAATGAAGAAAAACTTCCTCAATTTGATGAAGATCATATACAAAAAGAATCTGAAGCTAACATCATACTTCACAGTGAAAGACTAAATGTTTTCTTCTAAGATAGGGAAAAAGGTAAGGGATGTAAGCTCTCACCACTTTTATTCAACATAGTTTCGGAATTTCTAACAAATGCAAAAGGCAAGAGAAGGACATTTTAAAAAGAATACACATTGGAAAGCATACACATGAAGAAATCATATTTCATCATGAACATTTCCTGACATGGACCCTTCTTGTGGTGTGATTCCTCTTGCTGGTTCCTCTTGGTCACCTAATGTCTCTAACAGTGGGAGAGGATTCTCAGGTCAAAGGAAGGAGAGTACTTACCAGCCAGGCAGTCTCTTTGTTCTGGGATCCCTCTTATCCTTCTCCTGTTTCTGGATGAGAGGGAATTTTCTAGCCCATGAGAACTAAAAGACATACTAGGCCAGGCCACCTGTGGTGCAATCCTTTTTGCTGGTGCTGCCTGGAAGTGCTGGTGTCCCTTGGTGGGGGAGGGAAAGTTTCAGGAGGAGAATGCTTCCCCTGTCCTACTGTCAGAGGAGCTTTTGATGGATTGATCTACTTCACCTGTGGTAGTGGTAGTGTTTTTTTTGGGTTTCTTTTACCTGGTATTGTCAGTCTCATCTGATGGTATTGGTGATTTTCTTCATTCTATCCACAGAAGGAATTAACCTACCTACTCTGCCTTCTGTTACTTGATTGATGACAAAGAAATACTAGACATAGGTTGCCTTCTGATGGGTGGGGGTTATAAGACACCCTATCACTGTGTTGTTTCTCCAGCCCTGATGTCCATAACCAGTTCACCTTTCTCTTATCACCTCCATTTGTCTGCTTGAACTGCCTTAACAAAATACCAAACACTGGGTGACTTAAACAGAAATGTATTTGCTCACAGTTCCAAAGGCTGGCAGTCTATGATCAAGGTGCCAACAGGGTTGGCTTCCAGTGAAATCTCTCTTCCTGCCTTGCAAATGACTGCCTTCTTTCTGTGTCCTCATATGGCCTTTCTCCTCTGTCATTTGAGAGAGAGAGAGAGATATCTTGTGTCTCTTCCTCTTCATGTAAGGACACCAGGTCTATTAGATTTGTACCCCACCTTATGGTCTCATTTAAATTTACCTCCTTAAAGGCCATATTTCCACTGGGGTTTAGAGCTTCAACATACAAATTTTTAAAGGATGCAGTTCAGTCCATAACATCACTTTTAAAAGTTTTTCTTTGGTTATCACACATTAATTTCAGGGTTAAGAGTTCTACCAAATGGAAAGGAACAAGGAGAAAGGAGTCTATGCCATCTTTTCCAGATCAAAAGTCAATGCCAGTATTTTTAATTTTATTTCATAAATTTATTTATTTATTTATTTATTTTTGGCTGCATTGGGTCTTAGTTGCTGCACACAGACTTTCTCTAGTTGTGGTGAGCAGGGCCTACTTTGTTGTGGTGAACGGGCTTCTCACTGTGGTGTCTTCTCTTGTTGTGGAGCACGGGCTCCAGGTGTGTGGGCTTCAGTAGTTGTGGCTCACGGGCTCTAGAGCACAGGCTCAGTAGTTGTGGTGCACAGGCTTAGTTGCTCCGTGGCATGTGAGATCTTCCCGGACCAGGGCTTGAACCCATGTCCCCTGCACTGGCAGGCAGATTCTTAACCACTGCACCACCAGAAAAGTCCCCAATGCCAGTGTTTTAAATGACACAAAATACTAAAGAGACTTTTCAAAAGGAAGCATTAAACAAAATAAAACCTTTTTAATAAAAAAGGGATTTCACATGTATGATCAATGAAGAAACTTACAAAGGAGCATGGAATAAAATTTTGCTTCCTGCAAACCCATGCTGTTATTTTGGTATGGTAGGTATTAAGTGAATCCTTAGTAACTTTTTAAAATCTGGTCTTAAATGTGCTCTTTCTACCAAAACATCCCTGAAATATCTTTTCTTTGTACACACTTCCCTAATTTCCAGAGTTGATGTGGTCACTCTGACCACCATTTCTTTATTTCATTATTTATTTCAATTAAGATTGGAATAAAAACAGTCAAGTTATTTTCCCTTGATGTTACCTTAAAAATGTAAAGAACTGACTCTTAAAGCATACGATAGTCTTTTGACTATTTAATTCTGGCAGCCATACTTAAAGAAAGACTCCAATAACGTGGTTGAAGATGCTGAGGATGTTTATGTGAGAAAGAAGACTTGAGAATAGAATGTGGTCTTCATAGTTTGAAAGGGTTATTAAATAAAAAGAGGAAATTTACTTGCTTTGATATTCCATAATCCAAGAGAGGAACTAGTAATTGGACATTGCAGGGAAGAGACATTTGGCTTTTAATGAGGAAGATCTAAATCTAAAAATTAGAGCTGTTAAATTTCACAGGCTGCCTTCTGAGATAGTCATATATGTATCACTAGAAATTTTAGGGTATATTATGATACATTCTTGTGAGAGTTGAGAAGCTCAAACTGATGTGCTCTAAGATTCTATCTAGTGCTGAGATGATGTTTCTATTAAAATGTATTATTTGGGGGATGATACTTTAAATAAAATATGAAAAGATTTAAAATGATGTATTTTTTGGTATGATTTAGACTGCCTTTACTGTGACAGCAACAAAATAGGATCTTTCTATGAACTATGATAACTTGTTTTTACTTAGTGGCACAGCCAACAATTTAAAGCTCTAATGAAAATAAGCAACATTTGCAAGAGGATTAATTCTTGGATCATAACACAGTCAATTTAATGGCTTTTTGTCCCAGCTGAGAGGAGTAATTGAAAAATCATGGTTAACACACCCAACATCATTATTTTTGTGTGATCTGCTTTTCTTTCCTGAAGCCTTGAATTTTCATCTTCCAATTACAATCAGGAAGATTAGAGAATTCAATATACAGAGGATTAAAGGTTATCTATTGTCCAACAGGATATAATTGCAAAAACTATAAATTCCACACCAAACACTACAGGGGTAGAACACTACTTGCATATAGTCCCCACTCCACCACCTGCATCCCCGTTTGCAGATCATTCCACCCACCAATCACAAGATAGGGTTTGCAACAGGATTTGGCAGTGCATGCATAGTGAAATGGCAAATGATCAAAGCTTACAGCTTTGGTTTGCTAACTGATTTGTAGAAAACTCATTCTATATCAATTGACTGCATATACATAATTTTATGCTTATATGGAAATATTTTTATATCCGAGAGTGAAGTTTACTCAATGATAGAACTAAAAATTATTTTTGAGAAAGTTAAAGCTGATAATTCTAGTAGTCAGACATTGTTTGATGTTAGTTTTCAATGCAGTAAATCCCATTTAAAGAAAATGTATCTACTAAATAGTTCTCATTATATACTTACAGATAAAATAAGAAAAAAATTATACAGCTAAATGTCTCATTGTTTTCTCTTCACTCTCTCTCTCTTTCTGAATGGGTTAAACACATTTCTGCTTTGCCCTTTTACCATTGTGATCTACTAGTGGTGGCTGATTTAGTCCATTACTCAACTAAATTGCCCCTACTCTTTTTTGAGGGAGGGGATAGAGACATTATTGTATTCAACATATTGTTTCTAGAATAGAAATTCAGAATTAAAGAGAATGTCTTTAATATGTTTAGGCCATGTAAAACTGGCAAATGGAGACTTTTTAAAAATCAAGCAATGTAAAGGGAAAAAGCCAGCAATTTACACTTGCTTGTCATGCTGAACTATACAGGAGTCATTTCTCAAGTTACAGAATGCCCTTCAATTGGGGAAAGTAAATCTAGCCTGTTAGCTCAGGAGTAAGGATGTAGTTGAAGAATGCCATTTAGATTAAGTAAATAAACTTTAGGCATATCATATCCTGTAGATAAAATGGTTTCAGAGCAAACTTACTATTTATCTTTTCCAGTCATGAACTAACTGGAAACAGGTTTATCATATATTTGACCAACTAATTCTACTGTGAACCTTTGTCCCTTGATCAACCTGTTGATGAAATAATAGCTACAATAACAAAGTTTTAACCTCAGCAGTAACAAGGGCATCTCAGAGTGAGAATTGAAAAATAACATCATGTTCCCAAGCAGTTCTGAGACGTTTCCAGAAATAGGGTGTTATAATACCTAAAAAAACAGCTTCATCTCCTTCTCTACATTTTTGCCTTCCCTCTGTCACACACCATATTGCCAAAATAATGATGACTCTCACAATTACTCCTGGTTTTCTACATATCTTCTATAGTAATCTTATAGCTAGGTTAATTCTATCAACCTAGTATTACATGATATGACAGGGAAACTTTTCTAATCCTTATTATTAAAACTTATCTATCTCATATAATTTCTTTAGAACTTGGCTTTTTACTTCTATGGTAACATTTCATTTGTCATTTTCCAAAATTATTTTTTACAGTAAGTCCCCTACATACGAACGAGTTCTGTTCTGAGAGTGCATTCATAAGTCCAATTCATTTGTAAGTCCAACAAAGTTAGCCTAGGTACCCAACTAACACAGTTGGCTATATGGTACTGTACCGTAATAGGTTTATAATACTTTTCACACAAATAATACATAAAAAGCAAACAAACACAAAAATAAAGAAAACATTTTAAATCTTACAGTACAGTACCTTGAAAAGTACCGTAGTGCAGTACAAGAGCTGGCATACAGGGGCTGGCATCGAGTGAACAAGCAAGAGGTGTTACTGACTGGAGGAGGGAGAGGAGGTGAGAGATGGTAGAGCTGAAGGATCATCAGGAGTAGGAGATGGAGGGCAAGCTGTAATTTCACTCACGCCTGATGTTGATGGCACAGGTTCTGGTTCCTTGCTGGATTCAATTCTATCTACCCTCTTGAAAAAAAGATCCAGTAATATCTGGGTAGTAGCTCTTTTTTTCTCATCATAGATGACACGGTAGCACTGGATTGCATTCTGAACTGCTGCTGCAACCTTCATGTACCGTTCTATGTTTGGGTCCTGTACCTCAAAAACTAACAGTGCCTCTTCAATAAAGAGTATCCCTTGCCATTTCCTGCGTCGTGAATCTCTGGTTCTTCAGTTACTTCTTCCCCTTGTCTCTCTTCATCCTTTCTCCAGGCCTCCAATTCTATCAGATCTTCATTAGTAACCTCCTTGTGTTGCACAGCAAGGAGTTCAATGAAGTCACCCACTTGCAGATCTAGCTTGAAATAAAGATACTCTACTACTGTATGCTATACAGTACTGTACAGTAAAGTACACAAAATCACAACTACTTGTAGAGGATGCATGCACGTGACTATGTTTGCCAGACATGTGAACTAACTTACATGATTGGACATGAGAACACACGTTTGCATCTTTGAAAGTTCACAGCTTGAAAGTTTGTATTTAGGGGACTTACTGTACTTGAACATTTTTAACAAGATTTTATCTTGATTATACATAATGCATTTGATTATCCTCACATTGCATTGTCTTGAGTCACATTTATGCTAAGTAAATGTGGATGCTCAGATTGCTGCAGGACACAGCTGGTACTCCCCAGATGGGGAAACTGGAGCATTGTCTGCTTCTACCAAGCAAGTAATGGAAGATCAGCTTCTCAGTTGGTCTCAGTGATACTACTCCACCAGGGTAATAGGAGCACTGCTGTCTTTTTTCACTGGACAGGGAATACAATATCAGCTCCCAGCTCAGCCCACTAATACCAATGGGCAGGTCAATCAGAGCACCACCACCTGCTTCAACCAGGCAGATTAGCACCCTACTCTGCCCAGAAAACACTGTTGGAACTGCTGGAAGCTTCCTTGAACAGTGTAGGAGTAGATTGAAATATTAGCCCCTGTTTGGCTCTTCTAAAATCACAGTTGTTTTTTTTTCAGTTGGTATTAGCCTGAAGCAGGGTAGATATTGATAAAAAGATATTTTCTTATTAGGCCACCCTTTTCCTGGTCCTTTGTCCAGGGATTTCTTGACTGTGCCTATTGGCTGTTCTGAGTTGGAGGTTTTTTCAGTGCCCCATCCAGGATACGTTGATGGCAATAGGAAAGTCAGGGAATTAACTGCTATGTGTTTCTTCAAATTCCAAGGTCCTCGGCAGTCCATCTTTTTTTCCAATGTTCAGAGTCTTCCTATGTTTGTTGGTTGTGTTGTACCCATGCTTTCTCATGGTAAGAAGAAGGGCCTTGGAGGAATTGAGATATTCCTTCTTGGCTGGAATATAAAGTCTTTCCTGAAAGGCTTTATATCTTGTTAGAACATATTTTATAAACGTGGAAATGTAGCAGATTTTGGGATGATGAAATGGTGACAGGGCTAACATAATTTTTAATCTTCAGATAATAAAAGAGAAGCTAGGAATGCAAATAAACAAAAAGACCCACAGACATCTTCTATAACAAAAATAAATGGCAAGTTATTCCCATTAAATCTCAAATAAAATTGTGTGGGTACAAATAACTGATAACTGCAAGTGCTGCATGGTACTTAGATCTGTTCAGTTGAAGGCAGAAGAAAATAATGGAGTTTCTGACAGAACTGAGGTACCAAAGTGAAACAACAGGTACTAATTGGATATGTCAGAAGCTGAATTGGAAAACAGCAGCAGAAACTTGGAGTGGCCTAGACTACTCTAGTAGCTAATGAGTACATGGGGATCAATGGAAAGATCTAAAATGATTGAAGCATTCTCATCTCCATGAACTCTCACATTTAACTCACCAAAACACCCTTGTAGAAGAAAGTCCTACACTAAGAAGAAACTCCTGGGAATAGATTGCAAACTGAGATGCCTCAGGAAAGAGATAAAAGAGAGAAGAAAGTCATGATACAATGGAAAGAAAGAAAAGAGGCAGAGGAATCTCAGAAAACAAGCTAAATATCTTTGAACTATTTACAACCATAAATTTCAAAGGACTGTTTTGAACTAAATGTTTCAAAAAGTTCAGGAAATATAATTTTACATTAAATAAGAGCAAGTGAAAATCATTAAATTCAAATTATATTGTGGTAGGCAGAATAATGACCCCTCAAAAATAGTCATGTCGAAGTCCCTGGAAATAGTGACTATGTTAGGTTATATGGCAAAGGGGAATTAAGGTTGCAGACGGAATTAAGATTGCTAATAAACTGACCTTAAAATAAGGGATTATCTTGTACTGTCTGGCTAGGCTCAAATTATCTTCCTTAAGTGGAAGAGATATGCAGAAGAGGATGTTGCAGTGATGCAATATGAAGAAGATTCAGGCTGCCATTGCTGCCTTTGATAATGGAAGAAGAGACTCAAAAGCGAAGGAATACAGGTAAGCCTCTAGAAGCTGGAAAAATGAAGGAAGTGGAATCTCTCCTAGAACCTTCAGAAAGAAACACAGCCCTGCCAATTCTTGAATCTTAGCCCAATGAGATTAGTATCAGACTCCTAATTTACCCTTATATAAGTGAACCAACGATGATGTTAAGGACTGAATGTTTCTGTTCCCTCAAAATTCATGTTGAAGCCTGTTAAAAGATAAACTAAAGCATATTAAAAAAAATGTAAGAGCCTGTTGGAGCAAAAATCAATTCAAATTGGTCAGCATCCAATCTAGTGGATAGAAAGAAGCTCTGAGGAGCTGTACAAAATGAAAGACATAGGCAGAAGGGAGAAGAAATAAGGAAACTATACTAGTTATATTAGGCAAAAAACAGGTTGGTTATTGTAAGATTACTTTCCTTTAGAGAATGGCAGGTATCTGTCAGGCAAGTGACTTAACTAGCGCTGATCTGGTAATTCCTGTATCGTCTAGTTTAAGATTCTACTTCTGGGAGAGCCGAAACTGTAATTAACTTAAGTCTTGGTTTGGTGTCATGGGGTGTAGAATAAGCAACTTCATTTTGTGCCTTTTGTCTTGCTTTTTAACAAGTCCTAACCTCCAATGTGATGATATTTGGAGATGGAACCTTCGGGAGGGAACTACAATGAGATGAGGTCAAGAGGGTGGGGCATTGGCCAATGGGATCGGTGTCCTTAAGAAAGAGGGGTAGACACTGTACTGCTCTCTCTCTCTCTCTCAATCTCTTTCTTTCTCCATAGAAGAAAGGACATGTGAGGGCACAGTGAGAAAGCAGCCATCTGCAAACCAGGAAGAGAGCACTCACAAGAAACTGACCATGCTGGCACCTTAATCTCAGACTTCTAGGCTCTAGAACTATAAAGAAATGAATTTTTATTGTTTTAAGCTACCCAGGCTATGATGTTTTGTTATGGCAGCTCAAGCTGACTTATACAGCTTGGTTTATTTCTTCACAGCAGACTGGGATCTATTAACTCAAAATCTCCCAGGGGCAAACTCAAATTTTTACATCAAATTGTTTTAAACATAGACCAAGTAAATAGATTTTTAGTCAGCTTTGCATACTCCCAAAGCTGTACCCAACTTCTGCTTACCATTGACAAAATAAACCCTGGAGCTATAAAGACCCTAAGACACTGCTGCCCTTCAGAGGTCTCAGACCCAGAGACTCCCTGCCATGATGCTGAGCAATATCACCTAAACATATAAGTCCTCTCTCTGATCCCACTCTCCCCTGAGAGTTCCCTTGTTTTCTTCCCTTCTGAATTTCAGTTTCCACATTGTAACCTCTTTAAAGTCTCAAGTTTGGGAAGCATTTTCTCTAGCATGTAGACCTGTTAAAGTGTTACCCAAGTAAATTTTATGCTTCTGCCACCTTATGGTTAAATTTTATTCCTTAGTGAAATCAGAAATCCCTCAAATACCCTATACCTACAGAACTATAAGAACATTGATTTGTTTTATTTTAAGTCATTAAATTATAGTAATTTTTTTACAGCAGCAAATAGAAAATTAATACACCCATGCAAAGATTTAAGGGTTGGGGAGGGGGTTGCAAAGAAAGAGGAAGTATGACAGACAAATGAACACATGCCAGAATTCTATATACATTTTTAAAAAATGACTTCTATAACCAACTTAAAAAATAAGTTTTAAAAAATACATTCAGATGATACAAGATACAAAAAACCTTTATACAAATTAGAAAAACTAAGAAATGAGGTACTAGACTTAAGGAAAAAATTACATATAAAATATAATATTATATCAGAAATGGAGTCAAAATGAGAATGAGAGTCATTGTCCACTGTCTGCAAGGGAGAGGAGGAACTACAGTGTATGGGGCACACTTGAGTTGCTGGCCTGCTCCCCAGGGTTCCAGCGGGAGCTGCGCAAACATCTTGGAGTAGGGGTTGGGGTGGGGCAGCATTGTGGCCTGTAGAGTGCCAGAGCCTGCTGAGGGGCTAGATGGTCTCCACACGTGTGAGCTCCTTCTATGCCGGATCTAATCCAGAAAGAACCTGAGTAACCAGTATTACTCCTTCTGCTGGACTGGGGAGCAGAACCTCCACAGTTTCCTCCACTCTGCTGTGTATCTAGGGCCTGGTCCAGCTATCCAGCAGGTATTTGTGCTCCAAGCAAAATAGAAGACTGCCCAAGGAACCTCCAACAGCAGAGATGAAGTTCCAGCTCCAGATCTTCAAAGATACCTTGCTGGGCATTAAGGATCCAGTGGTGAGAGAGCCACCAAGATGGCAGAGTAGAAGGACCTTAAGCTCAACTCCTCTCATGAGCACACCAAACTGTGGATCTTTTAGATATATTCCTAGGTATTTTATTGATTGATTGATGGATTGATTTATTGTAAATAAGATTTTTAAAAAATTTCTCTTTCTGAAAGTTCCTTGTTAGTGCATAGAAATGCAACAGAGTTTTGTATATAATTTTGTATCTTGCACCTTTACTGAATTCACTGATCACCTCTACTAGTCTTTTGGTGACATCTTTAAGATTATCTACATAATTATATCATGTTATTTGCAAGAAGTGATGGTTTTACTTCTTTCTTTCCAATTGAGATCCTTTTTTCTTACTTTTTCTTGTCTGATTGCTGTGGCAAGGACTTCCAATACTATGTTGAATAAAAAGTGGTGAGAGTGGGCATCCTTGTCTTGTTCCTAATACTAGAGAAAATACTTTCAGCTTTTCAATCTTGACTATGATGTTAGCTGAGGGCTTATCATATATGGCCTTTACTATGTTGAGGTATGTTCCCTCTATACTCACTTTGTGGAGAGATTTTATCATGAATGGGTGTTGAATTTTGTAAAAAGACTTTTTTGCATTTATTGAGATGATCATATGACTTTTATTCTTAATTTGTTAGTATGGTGTATCACATTGATTGATTTGCATGTATTGAGCCATCCTTGGGTCCTTGTGACAAATCCCAAGTTGATCATGATGTATGATCCTTTTAATGTACTGTTAAATTCAATTTGCTAATGTTTTGTTGAGGATTTTTGCATCTATGCTCATCAGTGATATTAGCCTGTAATTTTCCTTTTATAATATCTTTGTCTGGTTTTAGTATCAGGCTGATGTGGGCCTTGTGCAATTAGTTCAGAAGAGTTCCTTCCTCTGCAACTTTTTGGAATACTTTGAAAAGGATAAGTGTTAGCATTTCTCCAAATGCTTGGTAGAATTCACCTGTGAAGCCATCTGGTCCTGGACTTTTTCGATTGGGAGTATTTTTATTACTCATTCAATATCATTACTGGTAATTGGTCTGTTCTAATTTTCTATTTCTTCCTGGTTCAGTCTCGGGATATTGTACATTTCTAGGAATTTGTGCATTTTTTTAGGTTGTACATATAATTTTTTTTGGTATTTGTAGTAATCTCTTATGATCCTTTGTATTTCTGTGGTGTCAATTGTAACTTATTTTTCTGATTTCATTAATTTGGGCCCTCTTCTTTTCATGATGAGCCTGGCTAAAACTTTATCGACTGTGTTTATCTTGTCAAAGAACCAGCTCTTTGTTTTATTGATTTTCTATTTTTTGTCTCCATTTTATTTGTTTCTGCCCTAATATTTATATATTTATAATTTATTTCCTTCTATTAATTTTGAGTTTTGTTTGTTCTTTTTTTCAAGGTTTAAAATTAGGTTGTTTAGTTGAGATTTTTCTTGTTTCTTGTTTCCTGAGTAGGCTTGTATTGCTATAAACCTCTTTCTTAGAACTACTTTTGCTGTGTCTCATAGACATGGGGTCATTGAATTTTTGTTTTCATTTGTCTCCAGGTATTTTTGACTTGATTCATTGGTTGTTTAGTAGCTTAATGTTTAGCCTCCATGAGTTTGTGTTTTTTTTGTTTGTTTGTTTTGTTTTGTTTTAGTATTTGATTTCTAGTCTCATAGTGTTATGATCAGATAAGCTGCTTGATATGATTTCAATTTTCTTAAATTTAATGATACTTGTTTTGTGGCCTAACATCATCTGATTTCTCCTGGAGAATATTCCATGTACCATGTACACTTGAAAATAACTTGTATTCTGCTGCATTCATACGGTATGTTATATATATATACACACACACATATATATATATTCTGTCCATTTGGTCTAATGTGTCATATAAGGCCAATGTTTCCTTACTGATTTTCTGTTTGGATAATCTGTCCATTGATGTAAGTGGGGTGTTAAAGTCCCCTATTCTTATTGTGTTTACTGTCAATTTTCCATTTATGTCTGTTAATATTTGCTTTATGTGTTTAGGTGCTTCTATGTTGGGTGCATATATATCTACAATTGATATATTTTTTTCTTAGATTTATCCCTTGATCATTATGTAATGTCCTCGTTTGTCTCTTGGTAGTCTCTGTTTTAACATTTATTTTGTCTGATATAAGTATTTCTATGCCAGCTTTCCTTTTGTTCCACCTGCATGGAATACCATTTTCCATCTCCTCACTTTCATGCTGTGTGTGTCTTTAGATCTTAAGTGAGTCTCTTGTAGGTTATCTATCTCTCTATCTCTCTATCTATCTATCTCTATACCATCTATATCTATATCTATCTTGTTTTTGTATCCATTCAGCCACTCTAAGTCTTTTGATTGAAGTATTTAGTCCATTTACATTTAAATTAATTATTGATAGCTATGTGCTTATTGACATTTTGTTAATTCTTTTGGGGTTGTTTCGTAGGTTTTTTTTGTCTCTTTCTTATTTTCTTCTTTTCTCTTGAGATTTGCTGACTATCTGTAGTGTTATGTTTGTGTTACTTTCTTTTGTGTGTGTGTGTGTATCTATTATAAATTTTTGGTTTGTGTTTACCATGAGGTTTATATACAGCAATGCATCTATATCTATAGATAGATAGATAGATAGATAGATAGATAGATAGATAGATAGATAGATAGATAGATAATGATAGATAGATATGGTTATTTTAAGTTTTTGATCTCTTAATTTCAAATGTATTGTAACAACCCTCCATTTTGACTCCCCTCCCCCCAAGATTACTGTTTTTGACATCATATTTTACATCTTTGTGTGTGTGTGTGTGTGTGTGTATCTCTTACCTACTTATTGCAGATACAGATGATTTTCCTACTTTTGTCTTTTAACCTTTCTATTAGCTTTAAACATGGTTGATATACTACATTTACTGTATATTTGCCTTTGCCAATGAGATTTTTCCTTACATAATTTTCATGTTTCTTGTTGGGGCCTTTGGGGTTTCATCTAGAGGAGTCTCTCTAACATTTCCTGTAAAGCTAATATGGAAGTCCTAAACTCTTTTAGTTTTTGCTTGTCTGCCAAACTTTTGATTAATCCATCAAATATGAATGAAAGTCTTGCTGGGTATAATATTCTTGGTTGTAGATATTTTCCCTTTCATAACTATTAATATTTCTTGTCAGTCCCTCCTGGCCTGCAGAGTTTCTGCTGAAAAGGTAGCTTATAGCATTATGCAAGTTCCTTTGTACATAATTTGTTGCTTTTCCCTTGGTGCTTTTAATAGTCTGTCTTTATTTTTAATTTTTGTTATTTTAATTACACTGTGTCTTAGTGTGGTCCTCCTTGGGTTGATCCCATTTGGGGCTCTCCGTGCTTCCTAGACCTGGATGTCTGTTTCCTTTCCCAGATTAGGGAAGATTTTATCTATTATGTGTTCAAATATGTTCTCTGCACCTTTCTGTCTCTCTTCTCCTTCTGGGACCCTTATAATGTGAATATTAGTATGCTTGATGTCATTACAGAGCTCTCTTGAACTGTCCTCATTTTTTTAATTCTTTTTTTTTTCTTTTTATGTATACAGCTTCAATAATTTCCACTACTGTCTTTTAGCTCACTGATCTGTTCCTCTGTATCATTTGATCCACTATTGATTCCTTCTAGTGTATTTTTCACTTCAGATATTGCATTTTCATCTCTGTTCAGTTTTTCTTTATATTCTAAATCTTTGTTTAAAACTTCTAACTTATCCCTCTGTTCATCTATTCTTCTCCTGAGTTCTTTGATCATTTTACTGTCATTACCTTGAGTCTCTTTATTGAGTAGGTTGCTTATCTCTACTTCACTTAGGTCTTCTTCTGATGTTCTTTGTCTTATTCCTTTGTTTGGAATGTGTTTCTTTGTTACCTAATTTTGCCTAAGTTGTGGTTTTTATTTCTATGTATCTGGTAGGTTGATTACATTTCCCAACCTAGGAGTAGTAGCATTAGTAGATGTCCTATGTATCCCAGTAGCACACTTCTTTCTGGTCACCAGAGCTATATGTTCTAGGGGTGCCCCCCATGTGGGCAACATAGGTCTTTATGTTGTGGTGGGTTGAATACTGGGCATGTTCTGGAAGTCAGTGCTGGCCCCTGTTCTGGCTGGTTGCCAGGGTCTGCTTTGTGCAGAGGCTGCTAGCCACTGGTTGGTGGGGCTGGGTCATGAGATAGCTGGCTGTGGAATCCCAGGTGGTCCCAGGGATAGGGCTGGCTCACTGATGATTAGAGCTGGGGGCTGGGATGTGTGGTTTCAGGGTCAGTGTTCCTGGATCTATTGTTGGTCAGGTAGTGAGTGGGGCCAGTTCCTGACACAGCTGGCTGCGTGTTCCAGGGTGTCCCAAAGCTGGTGCTGGTCCTCTGGTGAGTGTGGCTGAGTTCTGGGGCAACTGGCTGAAGAATCCAAGGTATCTTGGAGCTAGTGTTGTCCTGCTTGTGGGTGGGGCTGGGACCTGAGTCATCCTTGGGCTGGTGTCGGTTTGCTGGAGGGTGGAGCCAGGTCCTTGGGTTTTGGGCTGCAGGACCCTAGTGGTCCCAAAGCTGGTTCCAGCCCACTGGTGGGTAAATCTAGATCCTTGGGTCACTGGCTGAGGGGCCCAATGTGTTCCAGAGCTGGTCTTGGCCTGTTAATGGACATGACCAGGGATCTGGAGGTCCCAGGGTTGGTGTTGGCCTTCTGGTGTGTTGGCAGTGTCCTGACAAGACAGGCTGTGGGGCTCCACTGGTCCTGGTGCTGGTGTCCATCCACTGGTGGATGGGGGTGGTCAGAGTTCAGGGAGTCTTAGGGCTACTCCTGGCTCACTAGTGGGTAAAGCTGGGTCCTTAGATTTCTGGCTGCAGAGCCCCTGGCATCCTGGAGCTGGTGTTGATCCACTAGTGAGTGAAGCCAGCTACTGCCACAGCTGGCTGTGGGGTCCAATGTGTCCCAAAACTTGTATCAGTCTACTGGTGGGTAGGACTGGATCCCAGGACTGCTGGCTGAGAAGTCCAAGGTGTTGGCCTGCTGGTAGGTGGGGCTGGGGCTCAGGGAGTCCTGGGTGGTGCCAGCCTGCTGGTGGGTGGTCTAGGTCCTGCCACAGAAGGCTCTGGAGCTGCGGTTGTCTTGGGGATGGTATCCAACCACTTGTGGGTGTGGCCAATGCTCAGGGTGTCCTGGAGCTGGTGCATGCCCACTGGTATGTGAGCTGATTGTGGGGATAATGCCAACCCTTTGGTGGGTGGACCCAGGTCCCAGGGTCTCTGGCTGCAGGGCCTAGGAGTCCTGGAGCAGGTGTTGGCCTGCTGGTGGTTGGGGCCAACCCCAACCCACCAGCCCAGGTCATGCCCAGGAGATCCCAGGGCTAGAGCCATTTCACTGATGGGTAGATCCTAGTTCTAGGGTCTCTGACTACAGTGCCCTGTGGGTCCTGGGGCTAGTGCCTGTGCACTAGTGTGTGGGACTGGATCCTGGGCTCTCTGGAGAACAGGGCTGTCTCTTGGGGAAGCTGTGGCCTCAGGGGGTCTTAAGACAGCATGCCTGCTGGTGGGTGGGGCTGTGTCTCTACCCAGCTACTTGCTTGGCCTGAGGTGTCCCAGTACTGGTTTCAAGAGGGTGGTGGGCAGTACCAGGTCCTGGTGCTAAAAAGCTAAAGGGAGGATTCCAAAATGGTGCTTGCCAGTACCATTGTCCACGTGGTAGAATTATCTCCCCAAAATTGCTGTCACTAGTGTCTGTGCCCCCAGAGTGAGCTCCAGTTGCCTCCTTCCTCTCCAGGAAATTCTCCAAGATCAGCAGGTGGGTCTGATCCAGGCTCCTTTCAAATTAGTGATTCTGTCCTGGGTCCCAGAGTGTATGAGATTTTGTTTACCCTTTAAGAGTAAAATCTATAATTCCCACAGCCTTCTGGGTCTCCCAAAATTAAGCCCCACTGGCCTTCACAACCAAATATTCTAGGGGCTTCTTTTTCCAGTACAAGACCCTAGGCTGGGGAGCCCACTGTGGGGCTCAGACAACTTCTCCTTGGCAAGAACCTCTGCAATTGTAATTATTCTCCCACTTGTGGGTCACCCACAAGGAGGTATGAGTCTTGACTGTACCATGACTCTGCCCCTCCTACCCATCTCATTGTGGTTCCTTCTTTATATCTTTAGTTGTAGAAGATCTTTTCTTCTAGATTCTGGTCTTTCTCATTAATATTTGCTCTGTTCATAGTTTTAATATTGATGTGCCCATGAAAGAAGGTGAGCTCAGGGTCTTCATACTCTGCCATCTTGGTGTCCCCATCAGACTTTCCTTGTTTTAATAATTTTGACAGGGTTGAAGCTTCCTGAGCAGGTGTTTTGTAGAATGTCCCTCATTTGGGATTTGTCTGACGTTTTTTTTCTCATTATTAGAGTGGAGTTATCTGTTCTTGGGAGAAAGACCACAGAGGTGAAATGTCATTTTCACCACACTATATCAAGGGTTCATACTACTAACATGACTTACCACTGTTGTTGACCTTGGTGGCCTGGCTGAAGTAAGGTCTGCCAGGTTTTTTTTCACTGTAAAGTTACTTATTATCTCTTTTCCATTTTGTACTCTTTAAAAGAAGTCACTATGTGCAGCCCACAATATAAGAGTTGGTAGTTATGCTCCATCTCCTGTAGTGTAGAACATCTACATAAATTATTTAGAATTCTTCAGCATGGAAGACTTCTCTTTTCCAATATTATGCATTTATTTAGTCATTTATTTATAACAGCATGGACACGTTTATTTTATGCTTTGTGTTATAATACTATACCACTTTACTTATTTTGTTGTTCAAATTGTTTCCAGGTTTGGCCATTGGAAATTCTTTCAGTTGGTTCCTGTGGCCCTTTGATATACTCACATCACTGTGTGTGTTTTGTTTTGTTTTGCTTATGAGAACTTACATTGTGGCATTACAATATTCTCCAGGCTTATCTTGTGTATTTCCTGCCCCAAGCAAAGAATCAGCCACTTCTCCAAGGAACCTCTCATGACCTTCATTTAACAATCCAGTATTTACTCAAAGTTTTGTAATTCTCCATTTGTCCTTTATCATACTTTACTATATATGTGGATCTATATGGATCTTCTCTTTGTTTCCATTGATTGTATATCTCTGTACTGATAACACACTGTTAACATTACTACAGTTTTAAATAAGTTGTTATATAAGACAGAATGACTTATTAACTCTCCCACATTTTTCTTACTCAAAATAGTCTTAGCTACTCTTGGCATCTTTATCTTCCAAATAAACTCTAGAAAAAACTTTTCAAGTTTCCCATAAGTGCAAGGCCTCATGTTCTCTTATGATTATGGACATTGATATCCATTTCCCATATAATTAAGAATTGTGTTGCATCATCCTGGTATCCCAACATCTGCCCAACTGGGCTAGCCAAAATACCAGCACATAAGCCTATATATCTGGGCTTCCCTGGTGGCACAGTGGTTAAAAATCTGCCTGGCAATGCAGGGGACACGGGTTCGAGCCCTTGTCCGGGAAGATCCCACATGCCGTGGAGAAACTAAGCCCGTGCATCACAACTACTGAGACTGCACTCTAGAGCCCGCAAGCCCAACTACTGAAGCCCGTGCACCTAGAGCCCATGCTCTGCAACAAGAGAAGCCACCACAATGAGAAGACTACACACCACAATGAAGAGTAGTCCCCGCTCTCTGCAACTAGAGAAGGCCCATGAACAGCAACAAAGACCCAATGCAGCCAAAAATAAATTAATTAATTAAATTTAAAAAGACAAAGCCTATATATCTGGTTTTCAGTGTTGTCTTCTTTAACCATTGTGTATTTTCTTTACCTTCTTTTGAGCTCACTTATGATTCAGAAGTGTGCCTTGCATGCACATATGAAAAAATATAAATATACACTAAAGGAGATAGACTAGTATAAAGAATCTCTGTGTACCCAGTGCATAGTTTCAAATATTATCAACATTTTCTAATCCTGTTTTGTCTGTCCCCTTTTTATCTGGGATATTTTTAAAAACAAACCCTAAACATGTCATTCACCAGTAAATATATTAGTATATATTTCTCACAGATTAGGACTTTTAGATACATAGCCAACATACCATTATTTTTTTTTAATTATTCTTTTTTTTAATTTATTTTTTATTTTTTTTAAATTTATTTATTTATATTTATTTTTGGCTGTGTTGGGTCTTCGTTTCTGTGCGAGGGCTTTCTCTAGTTGCGGCGAGCAGGGGCCACTCTTCATCGCAGTGCGCGGGCCTCTCACCGTCGTGGCCTCTCCCGTTGCGGAGCACAGGCTCCAGACGCGCAGGCTCAGTAGTTGTGGCTCACGGGCTTAGTCGCTCCGCGGCATGTGGGATCTTCCCAGACCAGGGCTCGAACCCGTGTCCCCTGCATTGGCAGGCAGATTCTTAACCATTGTGCCACCAGGGAAGCCCAACATACCATTATTAATCCAACAAAATAAAGAACATAATTTTCAATATTACTTGGTGATCACTGCATAACAACATTTCTCTGATTGCTTCAAATATGTATTTTTACAATTCATTTGTTCAAGTTGGGATCCAAACAAGGTACACTATTGCATTTCATTGTTCTTTTAAGTTTTTTGAATGTATAAGCGTTCTCCTTTGGTCATTTCCCTTTTATGTCATTTTATTTATTTTTATGTCAGTAAACATAATATAATGATTGTACATTTATATTTTGATGCCACAGTTTACTTCTTTTTATATTGTGTATCCATCTTTTTATGTAATTTATTTGTTGAATAATTTATGCTATTCATTTTTTTTGGCATAGAATTAAAGGGCAACATGAAAAGTTACTTCATTTTTTCTCCAGTCTTATTGAAGTATGATAGACAAATAAAAATTGCATATATTTAGGTTGTAAATCATGATGTTTTAATATATGATATATTATGAAATGGTTACCACAATCAAGCTAATTAAAACATCCTTCACCTCACATAACTACTCTTTTTTTTTTCTGTGTTGAGGAAACTTGAGATCTATTATCTTAGCAAAATTCAAGTATACATTACATTATTATTAATTCTACTCATGTTGTACATTTGATCTTCAGAACTTATTCATTTTATAACTAAAAGACCAATATCTTCCCATTTCTCCCAAACTTGATCAAGTCTGCTGTTGGTACTTTCTATTATATTTTTTATTTGATTCACTGTATTCTTCAGCTCCAGAATTTCTGTTTGGTTATTTTTCATAATTTACATCTCTTTTGTTGAATATCTCATTTTGTTCCTGTACTGTTTTCCTGATTTTATTGCTGTGTTCTCTTGTATCTCAATGAACTTTCTTAAGATAATTATTTTGAATTATTTGTTCAGCAATTTGTAGATCTCCATTTGTTTGTGGTTGCTTAATAGAAATGTATGCTCCTTTGGTGTTGGTGTTTCCTTGATTTTTTTCGTGTTTCTTGTAGTTTTGCATTGATGCCTGTGTATTTTATGGAGCAGTCACCTCTTTCAGACATTACATACTGATTTTGGTAGGGAAAGACCTTCACTTATGGGTGTGTGCCAGGCTGTCTGAGTGGGGTTTGGCACTTCTGGCTCCAGGGGTGGTGCGGCAGCATAGTCTTCATTCAGCTCTTCAGGTGAGCTCAACATTGATGAAGACTACATGAATCCTCAGCAGGCAATGGCTGCAGGTGTTTGCAACACTGATGAGAGCTTGTGGGTCTTTGGTGGCAAAGGCTCCTGGGCCCTCCTGATCAATCTTTTTCCCACAGGAGAATTTGTGGTGGAAGGGCTCTCTTGGCACCAAGTCTGGCTCATGGATGCACTCATGGTGGTGGTGGCACTGGTGTCTGATGTGCCACTGTGGAGCCAGGTTTTGGAGCACAGTTGTGGGTGGAGCTCAAGTGCCTCTGTGGTCCAGGGTCCCAGCACTCTCGCTGTGGCAGTTGCTCTGTGTCCTAGTTGTGGTCACTCATGGAACTGCCACATAGCCCAGGTCCAAAGAGTAGGCATAAGTGACCATGACTCTGGAATGGGGTGCACATGTGCCAACTGAAGCAGTGAGGCTTCAGTGTTCTAAGCAAGGGTGCTCATGTAGTAGCAAGGGAAGCAGGTCATGAAAGTGTGGGCATGTGTTTAGCTGCCACACTCCAGTGTTTGGAATGTGTGGGGTGTTGGCAGTTGACAGCCCCAGTCCCAGGACAACAGTGACTTCTTGCAGGGGAAAGGGAAGGGGGCTGCAGCAATGTCTCCCACTCTGAGATTCCATGATAGCAATGGCTGTTAGTTACCTCAGTGGCAAAATCTTCTGGTGTCCTCTAAAGAGCTGGCAACTGGAGACCACAGTGGTACCCACTGCATGGCTGTGGCTGATACTGATAGCCCCACTCTTCTTCTTTGTTTCTAGTGGACTCCAGATGGCTTTGCTATGCTGATCTTCCCAGTGATTCATTGTGTGTCGTTATTCTCTTTTTTTGCCCCACTATGTTGCAGTTTCTTAATTGGACCCTTGAGCCCTCCCAGGGTTGCTTTCAATGATGGATAACTGTCTAATTGTTTGGGTTTTTTTTTGGCGGGGGGCAGGGATAAGAAAGGCTGGTATCTCCTACTCTACCATCTTGCTGACATCACTCTGTGAATTTATTTTTATGTGTGCTGTAGAATCACTCGCATTCTGGATGTGGCTTCTTGCTTCCTTATTGTGTAGTTTAACTTGATCATCTATCCCTCATGTTTATTCTAAATTAGTAGTTAAATTTAGAGGCTTGAATAACTTCAGTTTTATTCACAGAAAGTACTGAGTATATCACATCAGAGAGCACATAATATTTGGTTGATCCATTTATGATATTAAGATTGATAAATAGCTTCAGGAATTGTCAGCTAATTTCCTTAATTACATAAAGTTACCTATCAATATTTCAATTAATGATTTTAGCATCCATTGATTACTGTTGCTTAGATCCATTATTTTCTATTGGTTGCAAACTTGTGATGTTTCTAATACTAGAATTCAATCTGCTTTATTACTTAAAATTCTTCTATAAAGAAGAAAAAAATTTTTTTCTCAACAATGCTTGGGTTATCTTCTGAGTTGCACTTTATACAGAAAATGTTGAATAAATGTGGGATCATTTCCCTTTCTGTAGGATTTTTAAGGATAATGAAAAAAAACTTCCAAATGTAATTAACATATAAGATTTTTCGTATCATTAATGAATTCATGAATTTGGTTATATTTGATATGCTTCAATCAATTGTAGTAATTTTTATGATGAAATTCTTCCATCTTTGTCAAAAAGAGCTCATTCAAAATATCTTCTGAGCTTTTTTTTTGTTTTTATAGTTGAAAAACAATTTTAGTTGTTTTTCAGTTTCCTTGCTTTATGATATATCAAAGTATTCCAGTATTATCTTATACATTTGCTTGCTTATTTCAAGTTTTGCCATTTTTAAGGGTTCTGGATTCTTTTAATAGTAAATGATACTCTGAAATTATGACGTGGACATGAGAAGGGCTTGTTGCTAATAGTTTGGCCTTTATTCCTAGGCTTTTCCCAAGGAATACCTGCTAAAAATGCATATTTTTACAACATAAAAAATAAATCAAGTACTTATTCTAATATTTCCATTTTAAATTTAACAGTACAATGGCTTTTCTAAACTTTGATTTTATTCTTAATCTCCATTTTCTTGTGCTAAAAATATTGACACCTGTTGTTAACATAAGCTTATTTAATTTTATTCGATAATATACCTGTGATAATCCCAAAATATGAATACAAGGTGGGAGGGCGGATGAGTTAGGAGTTTGGTATTAGCAGATACAAACTACTATATACAAAATAAATAAACAACAAGGTCCTACTGTATAGCACTATATTCAAGATCTTGTAATAAAACATAATGGAAAATAATATGAATATATATATATATATATATATATATATATATATATATGTATAACTGAATCATTTTGCTGTACACCAGAAACCAATGCAACATCAAAAAAAATACTTAAAAATGAATTGAAAATGCAAGACTTGTACATTTAAAAGTAAAAAAAACATTGTTAAACTTAACTAAAGAAGAACTAAATAAGTAGACAGACCTTCTTTGTTTATGAATTGGAAGACGTGATATTGTTAAGGTGGCAATAATACCTGAATAGATCTAAAGAATCAATACAATTCCTATCAAAATCTCAGTTGTTTTTTTAACTGGCATGGTAATACTAAAATTTACATGGAAATGCAATGGACCCAGAATAGCCAAAACAATCTTGAAAAAGAAAACTGATTGGGAGGAGTTACACTTTCTGATATCAAACTTTCTACAAAACTACAGCAGCCATAATACTGTGGTACTGGCATAATGGAAAAGAAATGAGAATCCAGAAATAAATTCAATTGATTTTTTACTAAGTCTCCATGATAATTCATTGGGGAAAAAGGCCTAATCAAAAATGGGCAAAATATTTGAACAGACACGTCACCAAAGTAGATGTACAAATGCTTAATAAAAACATTAAAATGTGTCTATATCACCACTAGTCATGAGGGAAATGCAAACTAAAACCAAAATGAGATGGCACTTCATACCCATTAGCATTGCTATAATAAATAAGACTGACAATAATACATGCTGGAGAAAGAGAACCCTCATATATTGCTGGCAGAACTGTAAATGGCAGTCACTTTGGAAAATATTTGTTTAAAATACTTATTTTTAACAAGTTAAGCATAAAACTACCATACTACTCATTAATTATTTCCTAGGTATCTACTTAAGAGAAATAAAACACATGTCCACACAAAGACATGTACTTGAATATTGAAAGCAGCATGACTCATGATTTTCCCTGAGTAGATAGCCAAATGTGGTATATTCATACAATTAAATACTGTTCAGCAATAAAAAGGAACAAAATACTGACACATGCTACATCATGGAAGAACTTCAAAAACATTATGCTAAGTGAAAGAAGCCAAATTCAAGAGATCATTTATTGTAGGATTCCATTTATATGAAATGTTAAGAAAAGACAAATTTACAGAAACAGAGAATAGTAGTTGCCAATATTTGGAGTAGAAATAGGGATTAATTTAATTGTAAGTGGTTATGCAAAATCTTAACTGGATGGGTGAAACCAATCTAAAACAGGTTTATGGTGATGATTTTATAACTCAATAAAGTTATTAAAATATTAAAATGCATATTTGAAATTAATTTTATGATATGTAAACTATACCTCAATAAAGCTGTTGAAATAGAGTGAAACCTCCCACAGTGATTTTACATTTACCCAATACTGCTTTATACAGTTTGAAGCTATATTACTCTGTGTATACAAACAGATTCTTATGTCCTGACCTTCTCTTCATCTTTCCTCTTTTTCTGGTAAGGTTGTTTGCTATAACATGTACTTGTACTGAAATTAGTATAGCAATACCATATTTATTTTCCTTAATGGTTGCATGGTATATGATATTTTATTATTTTACTGTCAACATTTCTGTGCTCTCATATTTAAAGTGAGTTTTTTGTATGCAGCATATAGTTTGTGTGTGTGTGTGTGTGTGTGTGTGTGTGTGGTGTGCCCTTCTTTGTCTTTTAATTGGAGTTTTTAGATCATTTACATGTATCTTAATTACTGATATATTTAGAGTTACATCTACCATCTTACTATTCATTTTCTATTGGTTTCACATGTATTATATTCCTTTTCCCCCCCTCCTTTGTCTCATTCTTTTTGTTTTATTTTCCACTTTTCCTTTGTATCAGCTTTCCAATTATTTAGTCTTATGCCATTCTTTAAGTGGTTACCTTAGTGATTACAGTAATTATTCTTGAATTATTAAAACCCAATGATATATTCATGTGCTTATCAATTTCCAAACAGTTAAAGGTCTTTAGAGTTCTTCAAATATATTTAATCACCATTTTTCTTTTCTGACACTGTGGTCAAGTATTTAAATATATACTATTTTAAACCCTGTAAGACGTTTCAACATTTGTTCTCAGATCCACTCACTGAGTATTACACCATAGCTATAGTTCCTTTATCTGGAGCTGAGAACTTGTAGTAAATACTGGTATTTCAAAGTTCTTAATATCTCCAGAATTATCTATTCTCTTCTCTCCATTGTCTTCAGCCCCCCTGCTCATCTCTGTGGGAAGGGGAATGCGGGGGGGTGTTTCCAGAATCTCTGGTATTTTATTAGTATTTTGAAAGATCATGTGCAAAGTTACTATTTCTTTGATTTTTGTTTTGGTTTGGTTTTGAATTTTATCCTGGTTGCTTAGTTTGTATGTGAGGGTTATTGAAGAGATTAAAAAATTTATGGTGTTACCACCAATTGCCCAAACCAGACAGGTTCACAACATTTATTTTTTCACTTTTAATTGCATACCTTATACCCATATCATCTCAATAAAACAAAAAATAGCAATATGAAATACTATATAGCTATATACCTTCACTCAAATGAGAGAGATGTGCAGTAAAATGAAACCCATATCCTTTGAAAACATGTTTTTATTAGTGCTTTATTTTTATATTAGTTCATTGAAATACAAATTGATTTGTAAGTGTTACTCCTTTTATATTAGATTGTTTAATACCCTTTAGGGCAAAGCACGAGCACATGCCTGACTGACATTATATGAAAGATATGTGATAACACTGACTACTTAAGGAATCAGTGTCAAGACTAAATTTTAACTGCATATTAATATGTTCTCTGCCTCAATACCTTCAATAGTTTTATAGCAAGATATCCTACAAAGAAATTGTGAGTCCAAGCCAAGTTGAGGAGATATTTTTCCCTGTACCAAGGAATTGCTTTTGTGTAGAAGTGTAAGTCAGCTTTCTAAAGAAAAGGTAGTAGTTTTAAATTGAGGAAATCTCATCAGAGTGTCCTAAATGTATCATCAGAAAATTAAGTGACATGGCATTTTGACATTTTATTTAGTAACACTTAAATATACCACCATAGACATATTCTTACACTCTGGTCTCAGGCAAACAAACAAGAAATGTGTGAGAACCTACTCCACAGTATATAAATGCTTAGGGATTTATTTTACAACTAAGTCAAAATATAACATTTCCACCTTATGAACTGTTTTTCAAATGCGTATTTCCTAAAAATGTCTTCTGCGTAAGATGTAGATATACTGCCACTAATTTTCATTGGATACGTTCTAAAATTAGTTGCTATGTACTTGACAAACACTCTTTGAAACAAGCATTTACTCTGCTAGTATGAGTAAACAAATCTCTTGAGTACATTGCTCTTTATACACAATATGCTGCAAAAATACATGTTTGTCATTATAAACTGATTATCTTAATAGGCAACATATGCTACAAGTTCAGAGCAATGCCATTTAATAATAAGTAAGTCCCAATGTACTCAACTGGTTAATTAAATATCAAATAATTGCTAAAATCACTAAGTGACATTTAATTAGCACACTAATTGCACTACAATCTCCACTCTATAGTATCAGTACAAGAACTGTTTACTGGTAGTAAAATTGGTTGTCAAGGTCTTTTCTTTTCTCTATGCCTGAGGCCAAACCCTAGAGTGATGCTAAAAAGCAGCAAACAAGTCTAAATAGCCCATGACATGTATCATCAAGGCCTGAATAACTGGAGAGGTGGCTGCTTTTGAAAACCAATTATATGTATTCATTTATGACAATATTTTATTTAGTTTCAAAGTAGAAGTTGCTTGTGGATTTAAAGCTGGTGGTCGCTTGACTTTCTTTTTATTGCTGTAATTTATTATGAAATAAATGATTAGTGCTAAAGAGGTATGGGGAAAATAAAAATGATAACATGAAATGCTACTGTTTCCCAGAGCAATAAAGACAACATAAATGCATTAACATCTTGAGCAGAGATGAGGCAGGAAGTAGATGGGTCCCCTGCCAGGATAAGCAATTGGAGTTCATTCTCTGTGGACAGAAACTCCAAAATATCAATAGCAGAACAATCGAGAGAGGAGGCTTGGCCCTGCCCAGGTAAAATATGAGACCACGTATTTCTCATTCTCAAAGTCAAGGAGATCTTCCCGACTAGAAAGCTCCTTGGAGGTCAAAAGGGGAGTGATGCCAAGCTACCCGTAGGTCTCTTTGCTGGAATCCATCTTGGCTGAGATGCGTGCACACACATGGGCAGATACTGAGATAAACCAAATACGGACTCGGAACTAGGAAAATCAAAATGATTGGCCAAAGGGAACCCAGAAGAAATGCCCCATATAAGTGATTTAAACTACCACAACAGTGCGACTCTCACTTTGAGTCCGCCCGTGTGTCTATCCACATGTACTGTACTCTTTTCCTCCTAATAAACACTTTACTTGTTTCACTACTTTCCATCTTTGTAGGAATTCTTTTCTGCAAAGCTGAAAGCTAAGGCCTTGTCACTGACCACTGGTCTAGTGTCTAGGATTTGGTGCTCTCACTACCCCGACCTGACCTCAATCTCTGGCTGGGAACCAACACCCTGCTTCAAGCCGCTTCAGGCCGAGGCCACCCAAGATCAGAGACATTGTACTTTTCATGGTTGTCCATTTAATCTAATTATGACAGAGGAAGACAAATAACCTAGGTAATTTAAGTAAATAATAGAGACCATTTCTGTTTTCAAATGATGATAAGGTTATAAGCTGACAACGTATCTAAAAAATGTACTCTATGAATATTCTGTTTAAATATTCTGTATACAGGGTTGGTACTTATTAAATTTAAAAGTTACTATTCAGCACATATTTAGTTATTTTTTGAACCTTTCTTCTCCATGTTTAGTGTTCCCTTCTGATGTACACAGTCCCTTTATGCTGCTCCTCAACAGCTCAAATCCCTCAACTATGGAACTTTCTGAGCCTATGCTGCCAGCCCTCCATGCAGTAATAGCTCCATTCTCCAGACATTTGATTCATTATTCTTTTATGTAACAACCCAGGCTCTCATTCAACTTGGAAAAATAAAGATAATATATAAATTAACACACAAGTTGATACAGAACAGTCTTATTTCAATGTTTCAATTCTTACTGATAACAATGGTCTTTAACAGGGATATTTACTGCTTTAAGTAAATGAAACAACCACCATATAAATGTCATAGTCAATGTAGTTGTAAGGTTTATTTGGTCAGAAAGACATTCTAGCATCCCTCAAAATTTATGGCATAGTCTGTCCCTCCAACAGATAAGGCTGATTCCTATTATATTTTTCTGCTCTCATTAGGCAAACCATGGTCTTGTTAAATTATTAATATGACTCTATGACCTGGAACCAGGTTACATTCTCAAGGACACACTTAGCTATGAAATGTAATTAAGTGTTTGATACTTAGAGCTCTTTTACATTATAAAAAATGTTGAAGTAATGGAGAGTCAAATTGGTGTCAGAATCAACAAATATCCACATTATAATTCAGCTTTAGAAATAAATGAGAACTTTATAGAGGTTTTGAATAGCTCAGACAATACTAAAAATAAAAGTTATTTTTAACAATGTTTATAAATGTATATCATAAAAAATACAATTTTGGTCATGTTTTCATTTGTAAATTAAAATTTGGAAGGCAACCATGCCTTATGGTCAGATTTTCTCTTGGTGACCTCTCAAAAACAGATTTCTGGTCAAAATCAGCCCTAAAGACATGTAAGCACTGGAATATATCCTATTGTTTGATTTCTACACCATTCCCATCCCACAATCCCCTACACTCTATTTTCTACAAGCAAAATCAAGGTAAAATAAATTTCAAGAGCTAATAAATAGGTAGATATAAAACACATAGAAATAAATGTTCATCAGTTTAGTGACAGAAGAGAGTGATTTATGGGCTGATTAACATGTATAAGCCTCTGATCATTCTTAACACTAACTCTTCCCTCTGAGTTAGTTCCTTCTCTAGGTATTGGGTAGGATATATTTTCTTAAACTGTCATGCCTGAAGCAATTTTATTGATTCCTCAAATTCTTGGAAAATAGGTGTGTAGATCCCAGATCCCCCAAACTTAAGCTTTCAATTTACTATCTATTACAGTTAGCCTAATAAAAAATAGAGTAAGACCTATAAAGTAGCAGTAACCTTCCACTTGTAAAACCCCAATAAAAAGTTATCTGAAGTATAAATCACATTGAATTTTTATACTTTTGTAACCAGGGTGTCTTTCTTCATTAGCACACAATGCAAATGCAGCCACATTTTTTTCTTTCTCTAATTAATCACTTAAGAACGCACCCACACATACTAACAGAAAGTCCAATGACTCCTTTCTGAGGCTTTATTCTCTTAAAATTGCCCAAAGTTATCTAATTCTTATGGATTCCAGGATGGTCAAATCCTACCTCCCAAAGAGAAAGATATTAGATTCTCAACATTGTAACATTGTAGGAGCAGACATGATTTCCAGCTTCTGTTGCTTTTATTAAAGCAACAACAGGGCTGATGTTAAAAAATATGTAATTTATGATCTAATGTGTCATCACACACAGATATGGAGACATCTTGGGTAGCTGAGATGTATGCATAGGTCAAATAATTTGATTGTGTTGGTTACAGACTTTATAACTTAGACTTATATAACATTCGAAGATTCCCAAATTAGGATAACATGACAGGGTGGTTGGGTCTGATGAAGCTACTGGCTTTAAATATACACTGTGCAGGAATCAGCTTTTCCTGAAAAACAGCGTTCTAGTATGGAGCCTGGGCAACCAGATCAAATTTTCCTTTTCATGTTTTGTTTACATTTAGGATCTTTAATGTCTTTTCTATCAGCCAATCTGGATTTGGAGCACCTCAATCCACCAGAAATATTCTATAATATTGAACTTCAAAAAAGAAGGTATCTGAATATCTATTTATTTCCTCCTGGTCAATTGATTTACTCTATGCAAATTTACTTATGACTAGTATGTAAGAAGTTGGAAGATTCTTTAAAAGTGTGTGTGTAGGGAGAGGGAGTGTGTATTCATTATACCTGGAAAGAATATGCATTGAACAAAACTGTTCTTATTTATTTATTCATTCATCATTCATTCATATAAGATGTTGAGAGAGAAAAATGTTTTTTCTCAATTTAAAAGTATTACTTAATAGTTATGCTACAACGATATTATCCATCAAAGCTAATATATTTTAACTACCATGTCCTAAAGTAAATTCCAATGAACTTGGAAAGTTAATAAATATTATCTGAGAAATGGTTTTGTTTCATATGTATTTGGGAAATGCTTGGTTAAATAGGCATAAACACGTTTCTTTAATGGAATACTTAATAAGATCTTTTATATTCTAATGTGCATTGTAAAAGTGCAAGAGTAGCATAAATAAGCTGAACCAGGAAACATTTTATTCAGAGAATTTCACTGGATAACTAATTCCTGAATATACTTTGGTGGACTTTACGTAAACCGTCTGCACCAACTGAAAATTTAGTATCAATTATCTCATTAGAATAGATACACTTTTAGAGGCAAAACCCTAGAAAACATGATAAAAAGGTATAAGAATGTTAGTTTGGTGGACCAATACTCTGCCTCTCCCCACCTTCTCCCCAGCCCCACAGCAAACCTAATATGTGTTGTTTAAAAGATAGGTTTTGATGTACTTATGGGCTCCAAAAAAATAAAGATCTCCAATGTATAAAAGAAACACAGGGGGAACAAAAAGTACAAGCTGAAACCTCAATATGAAGAGTGAGTATACACAAAAAGAAGTTTATCATCCATATTCTTTTGAGGAGACAAGACCTCTGGCCTCATGAAGGTGGACAAGCTGAGCTTGAGATTTTAAGTTTAGGGCTGGCAAATTGGAAGGGTGCCAGGATAGTCCGTGGTCTGGACCCAACAGAAACTAAACCCTATTCTCTCTAGAGAAAAGCACCAGCTTTTCCTTTGATTAAGTATTATTAATCAAAAATTTTAAAACAAGCAAGTCATTATGAGTGAGAGTCAAACAACAAACGAGATTTAGAGATATCAAAGACTACAGACATTGGGGCAAATATAAAATATAAATAAATATTCATGAAACTTTAAAATAAATTCTGTAACAAATAAGTGAGCAATAAGACATTATGTAAATGGAAAAGGCATGTTTGAAAAAAGAAACAAGGATAAACTTACAAAAATATAAAATTAAATTTAAAAAAATCACAGGCTGGATTAAGCTAGTTATTAGTCATATTAAAAAAAAAAAAAAAAAACTAAAGACCTGCAATAACATGGATGGACCTTGAGGACATTATGCTAAATGAAATAAGTCAGCTAGATAAAGACAAATACTGTAGGATTTCACTTATATTTGGACTCTAAAAACAAAACAAAAGAAAAAAAACTCATTGAAGAAGAGATCAGATTTGTGGTTACCAGAGGTAGAGATTAGGAGATGGGGGGATTGAAGAAAAGTGGTCAAAAGGCACAAACTTCTAGTTATAAGATAAATAAGTACTAGAGATATAACATACAAAATGATGACTATAGTTAACACTGCTATATGATATCTATGAAAGTTGTTAAGAGAATAAATCCTGAGTGCACTCATCACAAGGATTTTTTTTTGTTTCTTTGTTATTGTATCTATATAAGGTGATGGATGCTAATTAAATTTATTGCAGTAATCATTTCACAATATATGTAAGTCAAACCATTATACTGTACCACTTAAACATATACAGTGATGCAAGTCAATTATATCTCAATAAAACTAAAAAAGTATAAAGAAAATTAAGGACCTGAATGATTCCTGAAGAAATTAACCCAAATGTTACATTGAGAGACAAGTAGATGGGAAATATAAAAATTTAAGAAATGTGAATAATAGGATGGGAAGGAATACTGCTGGTATAATTAAAGTCCCAGAAGGAAAGAGATAGATTGATGAGATGCAATATTCATCTAGAAATTGCCTAAGACTTTTGTTGAACTGATTAAAACATAAATTCACAGATAGGGAAACACAGTGTATACTAAGATGGTAAAGGATATTAATTACATAACTAGACATATTGTAATAAACTGCAAAATATTAAGAAAAAAGGATTATAAAAGTTGTCAAAGACTGAGGATTGAAGCTTAGAAAGCAATAATAATTACAGTGACAACAAACATCTCCACCAAAATAATGCCAATCAGAAGACACTGTTAAAAAGTGTAGAGAGAAAATAAATATAAGATTAAAATTGTGCCCTCAACAAAAATATCATTCAGGAATAAGGACTAAATAAGTAAATTTTCAAACAAACTTAAAACTGATTTTAGGACTTCCCTGGCTGTCCAGTGGTTAAGACTCCATGCTTCCAGTGCAGGGGGACACAGGTTCGATCCCTGGTTGGGGAACAAAGATCCCACATGCCGTGTGGCATGCCTAAGAAAATATGAAAATAAAAAACCTGATTTTATCTCCAATTGACCTACTGTAAAATATTTTCAAATGGTTGTATTGTAAGAAGAAGGAAGACTCACCTAAAAAAAAATCTGTGAAAAAGAGAGGATAGTGATCAAAAAAAAAAAAAAGGGACTTTAAGAGAATTTTAAGAAAATTTTTCAGTATAAAAGAATAAAAATAAGGTTTTATTTTTATTAGAAAAAAATAGAAAATTTTTCCTAAGGAAGTTTTTAAAAAATAAAAATTAATCTTATACACTAAACAAAGTAATATGTAAGTCATAAGTTTAAATTTGAGTTAAAGAAGTTTGGAGACCTATTTTATGACAGAGATATTAAGGTATTATCATCAGATTTGTTATATATATATATATATATATATATATATATATATATATGGTGAAATGTCATGGATAAAGAAACAGAGATAAGGTATATAACTCCCAATTCAATAGAAGCATTCACAAAAAAGAACTGAAAAATACCAAAAAGCAAGTAAAATTCAATACAAAAAGCAGAAATGAAGAAAAGAAACAGATATAGAAAACTAATAAAAAGAGAAAGCAAAAAATAATATGTTAGAGCAATTCCAAATGCTTTATTTCCCATAAAAGTAAATGGTCAGAAATAATCATATTTAAATATACCTATGAGGCTGAAATAATTAGATTTATATATACCTATAAGCTATATAAAATAGGAATATACATCCAAAATTATGGATGAAATATAAAGATTGAAAAGGAATTGGTTAAATTTTTTATATAAATAAATTTATATATTTATAAAACATATCCAATATTATATAACCAAAAGAAAGTGAAGGTAATTACTTTAATATCAGACATATTAGAATTTCTGAGAAAACACTGTTAGTGAGAGGGAATGTCACTTTATGTAGCAGGCAGAATAATGGACCCCAAAGATGTTCACATCCTAATCCCTAGAGCACATGAACATGTTAAACGGCATTGTAAAGGGGACTTTACACATGTAATTAAGGTAAGGAGATTATTCTGGATTATCCAGGTTGACTCAGTATAGTCACATGAGTTCTTAAAAGTGGAGAAACTTCTTGGGTTGGAACTAGAAGAGGAATGTGACAGAAAAGAAGGCATAAAAGGAGTTCAGAGAAATTTGAAGCATAGGAAGATCTCAAACCACCATTGCTGATTTTGAAGATGAAGACGGAGTGTCAGGGAATGTGGATGGCCTCTAGATGCTGAGAATAACCCCTGATAGATAGCAAGGGAACAGGGATGTCAGTCCTACCACTGCAATAATAGCACAGAAAAGGAGAAGAACAAATAAAGCTATATGAGTAATGGTGCTATGTCTCACTAGAATTAAATTAGTATAAATCATAAGTTTGTTCTTCCTTTTCTAGTTCTTTTAGGTGTAAGGTTAGATTCCTCTTTGGAGATTTTTCTTGTTTCCTGAAGTAGGCTTGTATTGCTATAAAATTCCCTCTTAGAACAGTTTTTGCTGTATCCCATAGATTTTGGATTGTTGTGTTTCTGTTTTCATTTGTCTCCAGGTGTCTTTAATTTCCTTTTTTTAAAAATATTTTTCGGGCTTCCCTGGTGGCGCAGTGGTTGAGAATCTGCCTGCCAATGCAGGGGACACGGGTTCGAGCCCTGGTCTGGGAAGATCCCACATGCCGCGGAGCGACTAAGCCCGTGAGCCACAACTGCTGAGCCTGCGCGTCTGGAGCCTGTGCTCCGCAACGGGAGAGGCCGCGACGGTGAGAGGCCCGCGCACCGCGATGAAGAGTGGCCCCTGCTCGCCACAACTGGAGAAAGCCCTCGCACAGAAACGAAGACCCAACACAGCCATAAATAAATAAATAAATAAATAAATAAATTTATAAAAAAAAAATATTTTTCAATGATATATAGGTTGTTTAGTAGCGTGTTGTTAGACTCTATGAGTTTATGGGGTTTTTGCAGTTTTCTTTCTTGTAGTTTATTTCTAGTCTCATACACTTGTGGTTGGAAAAGATGCTTAGTATGGTTTCGGTCTTCTTAAATTTATTGAAACTTTTTCGTGACCTGACATGCGATCTATCCTGGAGAACATTCCATGTGCACTTGAAAAGAATGAGTATTCTTTTCTTTTTTTTTTTTTTTTGCATAAAATGTTCTATATATATATAAATAAATTCCTTCTGCTCTAATGTGTCATTTAAGCCACTGTTTCTTCATTGATTTCTGCCTGGATGATCTCTCCCATTGATGTAAGTGAGAGAGTAAAGTCCCCTATCATTATTGTATTGCTGTCAATTTTTCCTTTTACGTTTGTTAATAATTGTTATATGTATTTCCATGTTCCAATTTTGTTTGTTTGTATATTTACAATTGTTATATATTTTGGATGGGTCAATGCCTTTATCATTATGTAATGTTCTTCTTTATCACTTGTTTCAGTCTTTTTTTGAAAGTCTATTTCCACTGATATAAATAATGTTACACCAAATTTCTTTTTGTTTTGATTTTTATAGTATACCATTTTCACCCTTGCTCTTTCAGTCTGTTGTGTATCTTTAGATCTGAAGTGACTCTCTTTTAGGGTATATATATATATAGTCTTTCATTTTTATCCATTTAGCCACTATGACTTTTTTTTACATCTTTACTGGAGTATAATTGCTTTACAATGTTCTGTTACTTTTGGCTGTATAACAAAGTGAATCAGCTAGATGTATACATATATCCCCATATCCCCTCCATCTTGAGCCCCCCTCCCACCCTCCCTATCCCACCCATCTAGGTGGTCACAAAGCACCGAGCTGATCGCCCTGTGCTCTGCAGCTGCTTCCCACTAGCTATCCATTTTACATTTGGTAGTGTATATATATCAGTGCTACTCTCTCACTTAATCCCAGCTACCCTTCACAATCCCCGTGTCCTCAAGGCCATTCTCTATGTCTGCATCTTTATTCCTGTCCTGCACGTAGGTTCATCAGAACCTTTTTTTCTTTTTTGATTCCATATATATGTGTTAGCATGTGGTATTTGTTTTTCTCTTTCTGACTTACTTCACTCTGTATGACAGACTCTAGGTCCATCCACCTCACTACAAATAACTCAATTTTCTTCCTTTTTATAGTTGAGTAATATGCCATTGTATATATGTGACACATCTTCTTTATCCATTCATCTGTCAACGGACACTTAGGTTGCTTCCATGTCCTGGCTATTGTAAATAGTGCTGCAATTAACATTTTGATACATGTCTATTTTTGAATTATGGTTTCTCAGGGTATATGCCCAGTAGTGGAATTGCTGGGTTATATGGTAGTTCTATTGTTAGCTTTTTAAGGAACCTCCATACTGTTCTCCATAGTGGCTGTATCAATTTACATTCCCATTAACAGTTCAAGAGGGTTCCCCTTTTCTCCACACCCTCTCCATCATTTATTGTTTGTAGATATTTTGATGATCACCATTCTGATACCTCATTGTGGTTCTGATTTGCATTTCTCTAATGATAAGTGATGTTGACCATCCTTTCATGTGTTTGTTGGCAATCTGTAGGTCTTCTTTGGAGAAATGTCTATTTAGGTCTTCTGCCTATTTTTGGATTGGGTTGTTTCATTTTTTTGATATTGACCTGCATGAGCTGCTTGTATACTTTGGAGATTAATCCTTTGTCAGTTGCTCTGTTTGCAAATATTTTCTCCCATTCTGAGGGTTGTCTTTTCATCTTGTTTATGGTTTCCTTTGCTGTGCAAAAGCTTTTAAGTTTCATTAGGTCCAATTTGTTCATATTTGTTTTTTTTTCCATTTCTCTAGGAGGTGGGTCAAAAAGGATCTTGCTGTGATTTATGTCATAGAGTGTTCTGCCTATGTTTTCCTCTAAGAGTTTTATAGTGTCTGGCCTTACATTTAGGTCTTTAATCCATTTTGAGTTTATTTTTATGTATGGTGTTAGAAAGCATTCTAATTTCATTCTTTTCAATGTAGCTATACAGTATTCCCAACACCACTTATTGAAGAGTCTTTTATCCATTGTATATTCTTGCCTCCTTTGTCAAAGATAAGGTGACCATATGTGTGTGGGAATATCTCTGGGCATTCTCTCCTTTCCATTGATCTATATTTCTGTTTTTGTGCCAGTACCATACTGTCTTGATTACTCTAGCTTTGTATTATAGTCTGAAGTCAGGGAGCCTGATCCTTCCAGCTCTGTTTTTCTTTCTCAAGATTGCTTTGACTATTAGGGGTCTTTTGTGTTTCCATACGAATTGTAAAATTTTTTGTTCTAGTTCTGTGAAAAATGCCATTGGTAGTTTGATATGGATTACATTGAATCTGTAGATTGCTGTGGGTCGTATAGTCATATTTCACAATGTTGATTTCTCCAATCCAAGAACATGGTATATCTCTCCATCTGTTTGTATCATTTTTATTTTCTTTCAGCAGGGTCTTATAGTTTTCTGCATACAGGTCTTTGGTCCTCTTAGGTAGGTTTATGCCTAGGTATTTTATTCTTTTTGTTGCAATGGTAATTGGGAGTGTTTCATTAATTTCTCTTTCAGATTATTCATCATTAGTGTATAGGAATGTAAGAGATTTCTGTGCATTAATTTTATATCCTACTATTTTAACAAATTCATTGAATAGCTCTAGCAGTTTTCTGGTAACATCCTTAGGATGCTGTATGTATAGTATCATGTCATCTGCAAACTGTGACAGTTTTACTTCTTTGAAGATTTGAACTCGTTTTACTTCTTTTTCTTCCCTGATTACCATGGCTAAAACTTCCAAAACTATGTTGAATTATAGTGTTGAGAGTGGGCATCCTTGTCTTGCTCCTGATCTTAGAGGAAATTGTTTCAGTATTCACCATTGTGAACGATGTCGTCATTGGGTTTGTCATATATGGCCTTCATTATGTTGCTGTAGGTTCCCTCTATGCTCACATTCTGGAGAGTTTTTATCATCAGTGGGTGTTGAATTTTGTTGAAAGCTTTATCTGCATCTATTGAGATTATCATATGGTTTTTATCCTTCAATTGTGAATATGGTGTATCACATTGATTTTTTTTTGTATATTGAAGAACCCTTGCATTCCTGGGATAAACCCCACTTGATCATGGTGTATGATCCTTTTAATGTGCTGTTGGATTCTGTTTGCTAGTATTTTGTTAAGGATTTTTGCATCTATGTTCATCAGTGATATTGGTCTCTAGTTTTCTTTTTTGTGAACCTCTTTTTCTGGTTTTGGTATCAGGGTGATGGTGACCTCAAAGAATGAGTTTGGGTGTGTTCCTCCCTCTGCTATATTTTGGAAGAGTTTGAGAGGGATAGGTGTTAGCTCTTCTCTAAATGTTTGATAAAATTCAACTGTGAAGCCATCTGGTCCTAGGCTTTTTTTGGTTGGAAGGTTTTTAATCACTATTTCAATTTCAGTGCTTGTGATTGGTCTGTTCATATTTTCTATTTCTTCCTGGTTCAGCCTTGGAAGTTTGTACTTTTCTAAGAATTTGTCCATTTCTTCCAGGTTCTCCATTTTATTGGCATATAGTGCTTGTAGTAGTCTCTTATGATCCTTTATATTTCTGCAGTGTCCGTTGTTACTTCTCCTTTTTCATTTCTAATTCTGTTGATTTGAGTCTTCTCCGTTTTTTTCTTGTTGAGTCTGGCTAATGTTTTATCAATTTTCTTTATCAGCTCAAAGAACCAGCTTTTAGTTTTATTGATCCTTGCTATTTTTTCCTTCATTTTTTTTCATGTATTTCTGATCTGATCTTTAAGATTTCTTTCCTTCTGCTAACTTTGGTTTTGTTTTTTTTTTTGTTATTTTTCTCTAGTTGCTTTAGGTGTAAGGTTAGGTGTTTATTTGAGATTTTTCCTGTTTCTTGAGGTAAGATTGTATTGCTATAAGCTTCCCTCTTTGAACTGCTTTTGCTGAATTCCATAGTTTTTGGTTGTCGTGTTTTCATTGTTATTTGTTTCTACGTATTTTTTGATTTCCTTTTTGATTTCTTCAGTGATCTCTTGGTTATCTAGTATTGTTTAGTCTCCATGTGTTTGTATTTTTTACAGTTTTTTTCCTGTAATTGATATCTAGTCTCATAGTGTTGTGGTCAGAAAAGATACTTGATATGATTTCAATTTTCTTAAGTTTACCGGGGCTTGATTTGTGACCGAGATAAGATCTATCTTGGAGAATGTTCCATGAGCACTTGAGAAGATAGTGTATTCTGTTGTTTTTGGATGGAATGTCCTATAAAAATCAATTAAGTCTATATGGTCTAATGTGTCATTTAAAGTTGGTGTTTCCTTATTGATTTTCATTTTGGATGATCTGTCCATTGGTGAAAGTGGGGTGTTAAAGTCCCCTACTATTATTGTGTTACTTTTTGTTTCCCCTTTTATGGCTGTTAGCATTTGCCTTATATATTGAGGTGATCCTATGTAGGGTGCATAAATATTTTTAATTGTTATATCTTCTTGGATTGATACCTTGATCATTATGTAGTGTCCTTCCTTGTCTCTTGTAATAGTCTTTATTTTAAAGTCTATTTTGTGTGATATGAGTATTGCTACTCCAGGTTTCTTTTGATTTCCATTTGCATGGAATATCTTTTTCCATTCCCTCATTTTAAGTCTGTATGTGTCCCTAGGTCTGAAGTGGGTCTCTTGTAGACAGCATATATAGGGGTCTTGTTTTTGTATCCATTCAGCCAGTCTGTTTCATTTGGTTGAAGCATTTAATCCATTTACATTTAAGGTAATTATCGACATGTATGTTCCTATTACCATTTTCTTAATCGTTTTGGGTTTGTTATTGTAGGTCTTTTCCTTCTCCATGTTTCCTCCCTAGAAAAGTTCCTTTAGCATTTGTTGTAAAGCTGGTTTGGTGGTGTTGAATTCTCTTAACTTTTGCTTGTCTGCAAAGGTTTTAATTTCTCTGTTGAATCTTACTGAGATCCTTGCTGGGTAGAGTAATCTTTGTTGTAGGTTTTTCCCTTCCATCACTTTAAATATATCCTGCCATTCCCCTTTGGCTTACAGAATTTCTGCTGAAAGATCAGCTGTTAACCTTATGGGAAACCCTTGTGTGTTATTTGTTGCTTTTCCCTTATTTCTTTTAATATTTTTTCTTTGTACTTAATTTTTGATAGTTTGATTAATATGGGCTTTGTTGTGTTTCTCCTTGGATTTATTCTATTTGGGACTCTCTGTTCTTCCTGAACTTCACTATTTCCTTTCCCATGTTAGGGAAGTTTTCGACTATAATCTCTTCAAGTATTTTTCTCAGACCGTTTCTTTTTCTCTGTTTCTTCTTGGGCCCTTATAATTCATATGTTGGTGTGCTTAATGTTGTCCCTGAAGTCTCTGAGGCTGTCTTCAATTCTTTTCTTTTCTTTTCTTTTTTTTTTTTTCTGCTCTGTGCCTTTTATTTCCACTGTTTTATCTTCCAGTTCACTTATCCATTCTTCTGCCAGCCACTATGTCTTGTTTGGAGCATGTAGTCCATTTACATTTAAATTACTTATTGATAGGTAGGTACTTATTGCCATTTTGTTAATTGTTTTCTGATTGTTTTGTAGTACTTTTTTTGTTTCTTCTTATTTTGCAGCCTTCCCTTGTGATTTGATGTCTATCTTTAGTGCTATGTTTGATTCTTTTCTTTGTGTGTGTGTGTATTTATTATAGGTTTTTTGTTTGTATTTTCCATGAGGTTCATATATAACAACATGTATATATATATAAGTGTGTGTGTGTTTGTGTATATATATGTATATATATATATGTGTATGTGTTTGTGTGTGTGATTATTTTAATTTGATGATCTCTTAAGTTCAAACACATTTTACTCACCCTACATATTCACTCCAAACCCCACATTTAATATTTTTACTGTCATATTTTACATCATTTTTCTTATGTATCTCTTAACTACTTATTATGGATATAGATGATTTCACTTCTGTCTTTTAACATTCCTACTTGTTTGTCAGAGATTGATCTACTACCTTTATTATATGTTTGCCTTTACCAATGAGGTATTTTTCTTAATTTTTAAATTACTAATTGTGGTCTTTTCTTTTCCACTTAGAGAAGTCCTTTTAACAGTTCTTTTAAAGCCAGTTTAGTGGTGCTGAACTCATTTAACTCTTAAAACTTGTTCTGTCTCCTTCAGATTTGAATGATACTTTGTCATATAGATTACCCTTGGTTTAGTTTTTTTTTTCTTTCTTTCTTTCATAATTTTGAATATATAGTGCCACTATCTTTTAGCCTGCAAAGTTTCTCCTGAAAAGTCAACTGATAATATTATGGGAGTCCCCTAGTACATAACTAGTTGCTTTTCTCTTGCTGTTTTTAAAGATTCTCTATTTACCTTCAATTTTCCCATTTAACTATAATGTGTCTTAGTGTGGACCGCTTTGGATTAATCATGTTCAGGACTCTCTGTGCCTCCTGGACCTGGATGATTATTTCCTTTCCCAGGTTATGTAAGTGCTCATCTATTATTTCTTAAAATAAGTTACTTGTCCCTTTCTCTCTTCCTCTTCTGTAACCCCTATAATGGAAATGTTAGTACACTTTATGTTATCCCAGAGGTCTCTTAAACTATCCTCATTTTTTAAAATTATTATTTTTTTCTTTTTTATGTTCAGCTTGGGTAATTTCAACTACTATCTTCCAGTTCACTGATTCATTCTTCTGTATCATCTAATCTGCTCTTGATTTCTTCTAGTGTATTTTTTATTTCAGTTGTTGTATTCTTCATCCATGTTTGGTTCTTTTTTATATTTTCTAACTCTTTGTTTAAATTCTCACTGTGTTCATCCATTCTTCTTCCACGTTTTTTTGAGCAGCTTTATGATCATTACTTTGAAATCTTTATCAGTAGGTTACTTATCTCTGATTTGTTTTGTTCTTTTTCAGCCATTATTTTTTATTCCTTTATTTGGAACATACTCCTCTATCTCCTCATTTTGCCTAGTTTTCTGTGTTTATGTCTATGTGTTACATAGGTTAGTTATATTTTCCAATCTTTCAAAAGTGGCCTCCACTAAGAGATGTTCTATAAGGCCCAGGAGCATGCTCCTCGCCCATCACCAGAGCTATATTCTTTAAAGGTGACTCCTATATGTGTGGCATGTGCCCTTCTCTTGTGACGATTCTACTACATAGGAGTATCTTTATGCTCTTGGGGTAAAGATGGATTTCTTGAAGCAAAAATATTAAAATGTAGGTACCCCTGAGTGTATTAAATTAAAGAAATCCTTTAACCAAAGACAACAGATAAAGAGAGAGAGTTATAAAGAAAGAGAGAGAAGGAGGGAGAAGTGACAGTACACAAAGTGTACTTGCAGTATTTATTACTGAAAAAAGATCAGTCTTCATAAATTATATAGACTGAAAATCAAAATGAAAGTAACAATATACATAATTTGGGGGAGTAAAACCAAAACTGGGAACAAGAAATTCATAAAAGAGCTATAAAAGATGCCAAATTGTATCTGAAATAGTGATCAAACTCATTACTAACTGGAGAAATGTAAATTAAAACCACAGTGAAGTATATTAGCATGTCCACTATATTGGCCAAAGGAAAAAAAAAGTTTCAAAGTGCCATGTACATGTATTCACATGTGTGGATCAAAATGAACTGTTATACATTAGTTATGGAACTGAAACTTGTGCAATTTAGAAAACAAATTGGTATTATCTGGTAAATTTTAACATTCACATACTCTAGGACTAAGCAAATTAACTCCAAGTATATATCTTGAAACATTTGTGTATGTATACAAGAGACATATACATGGATGATCAGAAAAGCATTTTTTCATAATAACCTAACCTTGAAAACAACCCAAATGATGATTAATAGGAGAATAGCATAAATACATTATAGTATATATACACAATGGATTATTTTACGGTGATAAAAATAATAAATTATACCCTCTTGCATCAACCTAGATAAATATCAGGAACACATCCCATGAAAAGAAGCAAGTCATGAGATATTACACAGTTCTTTTAAATAATAAGAACAAGTAAAAATTTCAAATACATTGTCTACAGATTTATCTATAGGGTAAGGATAAATACAAAATTTAAGATAGTGGTTATCTCTAGAACAAGAGGTACTCTCATGGAAAAAGAGAGTAGAATGGTGGTACATGGGGCTGGGGTTTGGAAGAATTAGGGTTATATTGTTAAAGGGTACAAACTTGTAACAAGTAGCTAAGTTCTGAAGATCTAATTCAGAACATAGTTATTCTATTCAAAAATAAACTTCAAAGTTGCTAAGAGACTAGACCTTAATTGTTCTCAGTACAAAAAGAAATGGTAATTATGTGATGTGACAGAGGTGTTGGCTAATGCTACAATGGTAATCAAATTGTAGTCTAAAAATATATCAAATCAACACTTTTAACACTTTAAACTTACAAAATGTTATATGTCAATTTAAATAAAGAACTAAAGGAGAAGAGTAAAAAAATAGATTTGGGAAATAAAGTATAACATTCTTTTCAAGTTTCTTTATAATTAAATATGTTAACTAGACTTATTGTAGTGATCATTTCAATATATATACATATATTGAATTATTATGTTGGACATCTGAAACTAATATAGTTTTTATGTCAATTATATCTCAATAGAAAAAAATAATGTATTTTGCAAATATGATCAAAAATAAATTGTATTTTACACCTGATTCTTTTACTTTGGCAAGTGAAGCTATGGATCTTTGCCAGATCCATAAGAAGGCATGAAGTTAGATGCTCAAACTTCCTGTAAATATTGATATGACAATAGATTGATGATAAACGTAGATGTCATTGAATAAATTATTCATTCCATTAGTAATTATTTGGGATCCTGATTATTTGATGGAATATTTAGAAATAAAATGTGAAAGATGTAGAACTGGTCTAGTTGACATTTCTGTTTGTACTTTCTAATCTCAGAGCAAAAATATGTAAATCTATCATTTCTGCTAAGCACATCACTATGTATTTATGGTTATAGAAATTGTCTACATGTAGCATTCAGTGGATATTGGCTTAACAAGGCATATATTGCCTGCAAATTGCTTATATCACAAATAATTTTTTAAAAATTTCATTGTGGGTTAAAAAAAAAGAGGCAGGGAGAATAGGTAGGAAAGTAGCATATAGGTAAATGAAGCAGTGTTGGTAATATTCTCATTCTTAAAATGACTAAGGGGTTAAATAATACTCGTTTTGTTGTTTTTTTCATTTTTTTCACATCTATTGCATTAATTTTGGGGAGTAACTTTCAAATAGTATTTAATAAAATATGTGGAACTTTGTGAAAAATTGAAAGAATACCTTGAGAAGTGAGGAATCGTTGATAGCAAAAAATCTAGGAAGACCAACATTATTTGGATTAGTAGAAAGCAAGCTTTGTCATAGTAACACTAATCTCTTTTTAGGGTTAGACAAAAACTTAAGAAATAAGGTACCAAAGGCATACTCAACACTTTGAATTTGAAATAAACGGGTTTGTTTAAATTGTTAGCCTGAGGTATATGTGTCTTCCTTTAAACCTGGCAAAATTTGTCTACAGGAAAATTGATCTGGTTCCTAAGTGCTTCCTCCTACGGCTGGCCATCTGTTTCCATTATGTCATGTCTGCCAGCTGTGCTTCCATAAAGCATTGAATGAAAATTGCATTTATTTTTTTTAATGTAAAAAGGAATGAAAGACATGATGTGATGTTAGAGCTACATTTGAATAGCTCTAATACATTTGAGTAGCACATATCTACACAGTCCAAGTTGCAATGTAATAAAATTCAACAGCCTAGAATATAGTAAAAATAAATATAACAGTTTTAACTGAATTATCCAGTTATCTGGATACTTTATCTAGATATTTATCTATCTTCTCATAATTATTTTCAAATGTTATTAAGGAATAAAAAGTACTATTGTACTTTTTAGCTAACACATAAAAAATAGAAAAGACTGGTATTAGAATAAAAGGAAATTTTGCATCTCACTTTTAATGATCTAGGAGAATAATCCAATCCATTTATCACAATTAAGGGCATTCTGGGCAAATTTTGATAATGACTAATGAGAGAAGCTAGCATCCCTACTTTTCTTCAGAGAGAAAATATAATTAAACTAATTTTAAGAGATTAACTCCAATCTTAATATTACAGAGTTTATGAAATGATAATGTGACCAAGATTTCATAGTGTAATGTATGTGAAAAACTTCACTTTATTCTCAAGGGTCATTTGAAGTACATGGTAAAAAAGGATGGTTGGTTTTCTTCCACTGGAGCACTTAATTATACTCAAATTTAAAATATGCATTTTTAAAATGCATGACTCTTTGGAAGAAGTTATTCATTCACTTCTTTGTATTCTTATCCTAATATAACTATACCCAGTTATAATTATAACTTTTTCACATCTAGGATTATTTGATGAAAAATCTTAATATATGTATATTTTCCCAGTGATAAGGCCATGGAGGATATGGACAAGAAAAAAATGTGCAGAAGATAGAGCTGGGATTGTAGTGAACAAGGCACAATGTATTTTTTCTCAAAGAGAAGAATCAGAGTCTAAGCAAAGAAATTGCCCACTGCTAAGGTAGAGACCTTTGACAATGCCTTCCTTGCAGCATTATATATTTGGTATAGATCACTGAATGCTGTGGTTATCCCATCTCCTTTATTCTGAATGGAAGATTTTTATTATTATTATTCTGTCCTACCCTCACCATTTTATATTGTGAAGAGGGAGAGTAGATTATTCTTTCATTTCATATATACTCAGTTTGTAAACAGCCATACCCAAATCTGTTAGAAATAATTGTACATCATCTGTACGTTCAATGTTTTATGCTGAGATTTAGTGAATGGCTGGAACTTTGTTTTTTTCCCTTCAAAGTAGTGTGCTCCATGTGAGAGAAGAAGTATGTAAAGAATATTTTGTGACCAAAGGTTGAGGTTTGACTGAGACTATTCTTTCTTAGCACTCAGATAAACCGTATTCTCTAAGCTCCTCTGCAATTATGCCTTACTGTATAAGTGATTTCTAATGAGAGTGTACTAATGAGAGTGAGAGGAATGTATTTCACTATCAGACCTGGCCCATGGAAACCTCTCATGTGTGAACCTTGCAGCTCTTTCCCTTTCTGAGGTTTCCTGAAAAAAAGCACAGCACTATTGAAAGTTCCCTGTTGAAGATGCTGGAAACACAGGATAGAAAGAGTCTAACCTCTGAATCATAGTGTGAAGAGGAGTCATCTGCAGAGTAGGAAATTTCATTTGAACTCTATGTAAGAAATAAATTCAGTGGGTTAAGCCATTGAGATTTTAGAGTTCCTATTACAACTGGTAATATAATTTCTAAATTTACATGTATGTGTTGGATATGTTCCTGGAGATAAATGGACAGAAAGAATAGCGAAATAATTCAAAAATCTCCTGAATGAATTAATAAACTTATAATTCATCATTTTATTCCCATTACTAACCACAGTCTGTCACATAATGTAAATTCAAAAATTTTAATGAAACAAAGTGAATGATTTTATAACTAGCTCTATTGTAAACGTGCTTTGAGAAACTAAGCCATATAACTTGCCCAAATCTTGTTTCTCCTCGTGTAGGGAGATATAAAAATTTCACTTGCCAGACACTATTTTTGAAACCAAATTGTGGTAATGCATGTAAACTATAAAGTACTATAAAATGTAGAGAATAAAATATTATAAGAATAAAATTGTACATTTATGAAGTCATTTTCAAACATTATTATGTTTGAATTATAAATTATTAATATATTTCTGGACAAAGAAAAAGAAGTAGTAATTTTCAACTTCACATTCTTCTGTTGATTATAAAAGGTAATTTCAGTTGTATATTTCCTACCATATAGGACTTAATAAAGTTATTTTCATCTTGAATAAAACAGATATAAATTTTCTCTAAAAATATGTTGACCCTGCACTGGTATGTGCTCTGACATGGTCTATTTTATAGAATTGTATAGTACATAGTAATCTCTTAACCTAACACATCTGAGATATTAAGAAGCTATTAAAATATACAAACAGCTCATGCAACTCAATATCAAAGAAACAAACCACCCAATAAAAAAATAGGCAGAAGATCTGAATAGAAATTTTTCCAAAGAAGACATACAGATGGCTAACAGGCACATGGAAAGATGCTTAACATTGCTAATTTTTAGAGAAATGCAAATCAAAACAACAATGAGATATCACCTCACACCTGACATAATGGTTTTTTATCAGAAATTCTACAAATAACAAACGTTGGAGAGAATGTGGAAAAAAGGGGACAAATGTACATTGTTGCTGGGAATATAAATTGGTGCAGCAACCATGGAAAACAATATGGAGGTTTCACAAAAAACTAAAAATAGAACTACCATATGACCCAGCAATTCCACTCTTGAGTATATATACAGAAAAAATGAAAACACCAATTAAAAAAGATACATGCACCAATATTCATAGCAGCACTATTTACAATAAACAAGACATAGAAGCAACACAAGTACCCATCAACAGACAATTGAATTAAGAAGGTGTGGTGGATATATATGCAATGGAATATTATTCAGCCGTAAAAAATGAAATACTGCCATTTGCACCTATGTGGATAGACCTAGAGAATATTATGCTTAGTGAAATAAGTCAGAGAAAGACAAATACTATATAACATATGTAGAATCTAAAAAATAATACAAATGAATGTATATGCAAAACAGAAACAGACTCACAGATATAGAAAACAAACTAAAGAGGAGAGGAAAGCAGGGAGGGACGAATTAGGAGTATGGTATTAACAGATACAAACTACTATGTATAAAATAGATAAGCAACAAGGATTTACTTAATAACACAGGGAATTATACCCATTATCTTTTAATAACCTATAATGGTGTATAATCTGCAGAAATAGTGAACCACTCTGCTGTATACCTGAAAACAACATAATAAATCATAAATCAACTATATCTCAATTTAAAAAAAAAGTCATTTAAACGTCTTCTACCATCTCATTTAACTTTGATGGTTTTGATAGTGTAGAGATAAGAATTCACGGGAAATAATCAGGGGATTTTTGTTCTGGTTCTTAGTCTGCCACTAACCAGATATGTAATCTTGGGTATGACAAATAAAATCTACCATATTCAGGTCTAGGTTACACAGGAGGATAAATCTTGTTGTATATGTAGGGAGGCATAAGAAAAACTATTTAAAATTCTATGAGCATGAAAGTAATATCTTTTCAATTTATACATTTGGACTTTTTTGATCTGTGAAAATAATTGGCTTGACTACCACAAAACTGTATCTATTTTTAAAGTGGTTGTTTTTAGCCCCTCTAAACCTGAAGAAAATTACTTTACTTCCCTACCTGCCCCTCCAAAAGTGAACTGAAAAGCCAAATATAAGCATCAGGTGACTCCATCAGCTAAGTGGAATGTTTTGGAGCTAAACTAGACTAGAATGAACAATTACTATTCAAAGTCTATGGGTTTGTACTGTACAATTTGGATTTACTGTGACCTCTGTCTAAAACAAAAATATCAAATAATTTAGGAGTATGTGGTAGTTAATTTGTGTCAACTTGACTAGTCCATGGCGTCCAGTTGTTTGGCAAAATACCAGTATAAATCTTGTTGTGAAGGTATTTTTTAGATATGATTAACATTTAAATCTATCAAATTTGAGTAAAGTATATTATCCTCCACAATGTAAGCGGGCCTCATTCAATCAGTTGAAGGCCTTAAGAGTGAAGACAGGTTTTCTGAAGGAGAAGAATTCTTCCTCAGTACTAACATAGAAATTCTGATTGTATTTTCAGCCTATATATTGAGATATATAAGCCAATTTCTTAAAATCTCTTTCTTTCTAATATGAATATGGAGAGATCTGAGATATAGATAGATAGATATCTTATTATATATTATATATTTGAGGTATGTAACATATATGGAATTTGGGGGAGGGGTAAATGTGTGAGACCTGGTTTCTGTCATTGAGAAACATAATAAGTTGACCAAGCAAAATACTACATATTTTAAAAAATAGAGAAACTCTTTTCAATGCTGCTTGACCTATTGGAGTAATCTGATTGAGCTCCATGTTCTTGAAGACCCTCTGAATTTGTCTCAGATTCTGAACAACCCAAATAATTTTCCTCTGGCAGGGAGTACATTTTTAGCATGGGTCCAAAAGTCAGAGAAAAGTCATGTAGATATAAAGAAGACCTAAACCTGACTAGCAGTATAAACTCAACCACTGACTCCATGAGAACACTGACCTGTTTCTATCATTATAGTTTGGCTCTTTTAAAAATTTCATATGAGGGTTGATGTCAGCAAGATGGTGGAAGAGGAATTCCCTCTGTCTCCTTCCTTAATGAGATACTGAATTAGCAACAGTACATGGCCTAACTCCCTTTCTGAGAAGTTCAATAACCAGTTAAGAAGCTCTTGCAGCCTAGGTAAGAAAGAAACCAGCCATATCAAAGCTGATAGAAAAATGTGAGGCACCTACTCTCCAGAGCCCTCCTCAGCACAGCATAGTGTGTTTGGGGCCAAACTTTTAACTCTCAGCTTCTTCCTTGGGTGGGAAAATAAATACTGAACTATACATCCAACATTCTAGAACCTCAAGGGGCTGTCCAAGGTATCGTTTTTGTTTTGCCTGTCTGAGAAAGATGTTGGAACTGGCATACTCTAGATGCCTAAGGACTACTGAGAATAAAATAAGGAGACAGGCTTGCTTTCAGCTTGCTGCTGGTCTAGAGGACCCAGGGTACAACAGAGGTTGATACAACTTGGAGGTTTCTCTCTTGAGTGGGGAAGAAAAAGAGTAGGAGCATGCATCTAACATTCTAAGTTTGAGGTATCTGCTTAGGGACTGGTTTTAGTCTGGTCTAAATCTAAGACATAACAGGAAAAAGTTCCAAGCTGGGGGCTGCTGAGAACAAAGGCAACAGTTTGGACTAGGAAGCATGTAACTTCCAGAATCCCTCAACTCTATCACAATGCAGACTAATCAGGAGAAACCCTCAGGTCCTGGCTTATCCTGAGAGAGTGAAAGAACTATAATATGTGTTTAACTTTCCACATTTTCTAAGGGTTTCCCAAGGGACTAGTCTCTCTCTTGTTTGTCTGAGAGTGCTGCTGGTACCCAGCACACTTTACTGGCTACAGACCTCTAAGAACAAAAAAGAGGTGGATGGTTTCTTGTGGCCTGCGACTGCACCACACAAACTGCAGTACTACAAATAACACCAAAGGAAACAAGACATCATGATCTCCTGAAAAAATTGGCAAGAAAAACATCTCTATAACTAAAAATATACACACACAAGTCCAGAGAAGACACATCCACAGAAAAAGTGTGTGTGGCTTCTAGAATTTCTAGCCAGGCTGATCATTGAAGGTATTTCTCAGTATAAAGCCAGGCCATAAAGACTGGGAGTAGTGGGTGTATCTTCAAATGCACAATTACCAATGCAAAGCTACAAGAAACTTAAATAAACAGTAAAACAGCCCAATCAAATGAACAAAATAAATCTCCAGAACTAACCCTAAAGAAATTTTAGTCTACAAACTAATTGACAAATAATTCAAAATAAGTATCATGAATATGCTCAACATTCTGAAGAAAAATGCATTAAAAAAACAAGAATTTCAACAAAGAAATATATGTATCAAATACCCAAACTGAAATTCTGCAGCTGAAGAATACAAAGACTGAATAGAAAATTTTTCTAGAGGGATTTGGCAGCAGACTTGACTAAGCAGAAGAATCAGCAAAACAAGTTATTTCAAATCATATAGTCAGAGGAGCAAAAAGAAAAAAAAAGAATGAAGAGTGAAGAAAGCTTAAGGGACTTGTAGGTCAACATCAAGTGGATGTATTATGGAATTCCCAGAAGGAGAAGAGAGAGAAAGAGGCAGAATGTTTATTTGAAGAAATAAGGTCAAAACCATCCTAAATCAGGGGAAGGAAACAGACATTTGGATTGAAGAAATCCAGCAGCTTCCAAATAGAATAAACATAAATGTATCTACACTGAAAAATATTATATTGTAACTCTCAAATATAAAAAAGCAATGAGAGAATTTTGGTAAAGAACAAAACTCTTCATCATATACTAGGGAACCCCCATTAGACTATCTGTAAATTTCTCAGCAGAAACATTGCAGACCAAAGAGGAGTGGTAAGATATATCAAAATCCTGAAAAAAAAACAGCCAAGAATATTGCATCCTGTAAAACTGCCCTTCAAAAATAAAAGAGTAATAAAAACTTTCCCAGAAAAGTGAACACTGAGAAAGTTCATCACCACTATACCAGCCCTACAAGACATGCTAAAGTCCTTCAAGTCAAAAAGAATGCTAGATAGTGATACAAGTGCATATGAAAGTATAAAAGTTGGTAGTAAAGATAAATAGATACACAAATAGAGAATATGGTAATGGTGTAATGGTGGTGGAGATCTAAATTTAAATTCTAGTATAGAGTTTAAAAGACAAAAAGATAAAAATGAAAATAACTATAAAATATGTTAATGGATAAACAATATAAAATATACAATTTTTACATCAGTAACATAAAGAGGGAGTGGAGAAGTAAAGAGTAGAGTTTCTGTATGTGATTATAATTAGTTTGTTATAAGCTGAGACTATATCACTATACTATAAAATGTTTAATATAAGTCCCATGGTAACCACAAATAAAATACCTAATAAAAGTATACAAAATAAAATAAGAAATTAGTCATAGCATGTTACAATAAATAATCAATGAAACATAAATTCATACAGTAAGAGAGAAAAATAGGGACAAAAATGCTACAAGACAAGCAGAAAACAATTGGGAAAATGGCATTTCCTATCAGTAACTACTTGAAATGTAAATGGACTAAAATCTCCAGTCAAAATATATGGAGTGACTGAATGGATAAACAAAATAAAGAAACAAAGAAAAACAAGAACCAATTAAATGCTGTCCACAAGAGATTCACTTTAGACTTAAGGACACACATAGGCTGAAAGTAAAGTGATGAAAAAAGATATTCTATGAATATGGTACCCAAAAGAGAGCAAGGATGGGCATATTTATACCAAGCAAAATATATGTCAAAAGTTGTCACAAGAGAGAAAGACATATAATAATTAATAGTCAATTTTCCAGGAAAACATAATAATTATAAATTTAAATGTAACTAATATCAGAACTCCATGTATCAGAGCACCCAATACATGAAGCAAACATAACTGAAGGGAGAAACAGAAAGCAATGCAATAATTAGAGGAGATTTCACTTTAAATTATGAATAAAACAACCAGACAGAAGATCAATCAGTATATAAAGGAACTGAACAACACCATATACCACATGGACCTAACAGGCATATAGAACATTCTATCCAATAGAAGCAAAATAAACATTCTTCTTGAGCACAAAGGGAAAATTTCCTAAGATATATATCATGTTAGACCACAAAACAAGTTTTAACAAATTTAAGAAAGTTGAAATCACACCAAATGTCTTTTTCAATGACAGTGGAATGCAACTAAAAATCAATAACAGAAGAAACATTGAAAAAATCACAAATATGGGCAAATTAAACAACATAATCTTGAAAAGCAATATATCAATACAGAAATCAAGAAAGTAATAAGAAAATATATTGGGACAAACAAAAATACAACATACCAAAACTTATACAATGCAGCAAAAACAGTACTAAGAGGCAATTTTATAGTGATAAATGCCAAGGTTAAAAAAGAAACAAGATCTCAAATTTACAACCTCACTTACTCTCAAATAGCTAGAAAAAGAACAAACTAAGGCCAAAGTAGGTAGAAGGAAGGAAATAAATGAGATAGAAATAGAAATACAAGAAAAGCTGAATTAAAAAAAAAAATCAATGAAATTGACAAATCCTTAGCTAGACTAAGAAAAAGAGATAAAATGCAAATAAATAAAATCAAAAATGAAAGAGAAAATATAAGAAATAATGCTACAGAAATGCATAGGATCATAAGAGAGTACTATGAAAAATTATATGCCAACAAATTAGATAACCTAGAAAAAAATGGATACATTCCTAGAATCATACAACCTACTAACACTGAATCATGAAGAAATAGAAAATCTGAACAGACCTATGACTAATAAGGTGATTAAATCAATAATCAAAACCTTTCCAACAAATAAAATCTCAGGATCAGATGGATCCAGTTGTAAATGCAATCAAACATTTAAGGAAGAATTAATGCCAATCCTTCTCAAGCTCTTCCAAAACATTGAAGAGAAGAGAACACTTCTAAACTCATTTTATCTGTCCAACATTACCCTGATACCAAAGCCAGACCAAAACACTACAGAAAAAAAAAAAAAAGAAAAGAAAACTAGGCCAATATCCCTGATGAATATAGAAGCAAACACATTAAACTAAATACTAGCAAGCCAAATCAAACAGTACATTGAAAGAATTTTACACCATGATCAAATGGAATTTATGTATGTGATGAAAATTTGGTTCAATATATGAAGATAAATCAATGTGCTACGCCATACCAAGAGAATAAAGAATAAAATCACATGATCACCTCAATCTATATAGAAAAATAAGGTGACAAAATTCAACACCCTTTCATGATAAAAACACAGAAAAAACTAGGAATAGAAGAAAATTATCTCAATGTAATAAAGACCATATATAACAAGCCCACAGCTAACATCATACCCATCAGTGAAAAAAATCTAAGATCAACATCAAGGTTAGGATGCCCACTCTCACCACCTCTACTCAAAATATTACTGGAAATCTTAGATAGAGAGGTTAGGAAAGAAAAAGAAATTAAAGGCATCAGAATTGGAAAGGAAAAGGTAAAATTATTCCTATTCAGGGATGGCATGGACTTCTAATATAACAACCTAGAAACAACATAAAGTGTCTATCAAATCTATCAAAAGTAAAAAGAATAAATAATAGTATAGTAATTCATTGTAATTCATGTGTGTGTGTGCATGAGTGTGTATTTAAAGGCAGACCAAAAACTGGAGCTACTTGCAAAGATACAATGACATGGATGAATCCCCCAAACAACTGAGCAAACAAGTAAGAAACAGAATAATGATATTGTATTTTTCTATTTATATAAAATTCAGAAAGAGGTAAAATTAAACTATATCATTTTAAGGTATTTACAGGTGATAAAATTTTAAAGAAAAGCAAGGAAATAATTATCACATCACTTTGAGGTGTGTGTATGTTTTGTGTGTGTGTGTGTGTGTGTGTGTAAATTTTGCCAGAAATATAAAGAAATATTGTGGGTAAATTACCATAGCAGTGAGGGTTTCAATACACAGCTTTCACTAATTGATTAAAGAAATAAGCAAAAAACAATGATACAGAATATTTGAGTAACATATATAGCAAGAATGATCAAATACATACATAGAACACTGTACCAAACAATTAAAGATTATGCATTCTTTACAAGTAAACAGACAACATTTATGAAAATCAACAATATAATATAAAATAGAGCAGGTCTCAACAGTTTTAAAGTATTCTTTTCATACAGATAATAATCTCTGAGTGCAATGTCATTCATTTTAAAATAACTAAAAGGCTACTAACAAAAATCATAAATTGAAAATTAAAAAAAAAACACATTTCTACATGATTCATGGATCAAAAATGACATCCCAATAGAGAATAGAAACTATTTAGAATTGAGGAAAAACAAAAAATATTACATATCAATACTTATGTGGTACATTTAAAGCATAAAAAGTGAGATGTTTATAGCATTAAAATTTAAATTTCAAAAATTCCTACAGAAATTTTTAAAAAATGAAGCCTCGGGCTTCCCTGGTGGCGCAGTGGTTGCGAATCTGCCTGCTAATGCAGGGGACACGGGTTCCAGCCCTGGTCTGGGAAGATCCCACATGCCGCGGAGCAGCTGGGCCCATGAGCCACAGCTGCTGAGCCTGCGCGTCTGGAGCCTGTGCTCCGCAATGGGAGAGGCTGCGATGGTGAGAGGCCTGTGCACCGCGATGAAGAATGGCCCCCACTTGCCACAACTGGAGAAGGTCCTTGCACAGAAACGAAGACCCAACATAGCCAAAAATAAATTAAAAAAAAAAAAATACAGAACCTATTTCCAAGTCACTCAAAATGCTTTACACTTAGAATAAAAAAAAAAAAAAATGAAGCCTCTTCTAAAATTATAAATCGAAGGCCAAAGAGCCAAGTATAGCCAAATACCCCTAAAGAAATAAAAGAGGAAAATTTTCCCTACTAGAAATTATGATTTATTGCAAAATAATTGGAATTAAGACTGTGTGGTATGGTTATAAGGATAGAACACTAATAAAACATTAGGGAGTTAATAAACAAATCTGTACAAATATGAATGCAAGATATTTTACAGTGGTGTCATTAGAAATCAGCCAATTGTCATGGAACAATTGTTTACTCAGAGGCCAAAAACAAGCAAAATACACCATATGCACCATATACAAAAATGAACTTCCAATATAGTGAAGATTTAAATATGAAAGGCAATTTTTTAAAAAATTCAGAAGACGTAAATGGAGATGTCATTCTGATCTTTATTTAAGATACACATTCAAAAAAATTATACACTTACGGGGCAAAACAAACTAGCAATTCATCCTTGCTGAATTTGTGGACTTTTGATCATCAAAAGACATCATAGAGTTTTCACTCTGGAAGTGGATGTTTGTAACACAAAAAAACAATAAAAGATTAGTGTTCACAATATATTAAGAAGTCTATACATATAAACAAGAAAATGTCAAACAACCTGACTGGAAAGTAGGCAAAGGATACAAACATTTGTGAAAAGGAATTTCATAGACAAGAAAATCTGAGTAACAATAGCATGTAAAGAACATCTGATTAGTAATCAAGAAGTTAAAACCATGGTGTAGTGATACATTTACAACCAAATTCAAAGAAGAAATATTCAAACTGAAGTATGTCCTAATGCACCTTAGGGAAAAACTAAGGCAGATTTTCAATCTCCATATATATTTTTTCCAAGTATTGACCTGACTGAGAAGTTGCTATTTCTCTTTCCCCAGCTCCCTAGTCACAATCACCAATCTCCAACTTAGCAAACAGGCAGCCATCTCTGCTATCCGGAATGTTATTATACTACAGTAGACTCTAAAAATGTGGGGCGTCAAACAAGGGAATAATTTGAACATGCAAAGTTTCTGAGAAAGATTGTTGTGAAAGCAAACTAAAAGGATCTGTAAGGAATCTTGATCTTATTTCATGGAGGAAAAAAAAAAAAAAACAGTCAAAGATCTTTGTCTCAATAAATAAACCAATCAATCACTCTATCAGTCATCTATTTATCTACACAACTACCTACCAATCTTTAAAAGTGAAATTATTAATGATGAATCTTAAGGTTTATTCAAATTAAAAAATGAAATCACACTTTTACTGACAATAGAGTGATTTGGCTGATTGCTTACAGTGAGGATTGCTTTTGCCAATTAGGCTATACAGAAGGTATTTTTTTGCAATTTGTATGATCTAAAATCTATAATTAGATCCAAGGTTTGATGAAAATATATTTAAAGTACTTTTATAATATGCTGGAATAAGGCACTTTTATAATATGCTGGAAATTACATACTTTTGCAACCCTTTATATTGAGTAAAAATATTTGAACGTGTAAAAAGGTTTCTACTCCAAATTCCAATGGATAGGTGTGAGGGCGTCCCTCATCAACATTGGAGCTCTCTGACACCAGTTGGGTGTCTTAAAATTCAACTCAATTCTGACAATATCTATCCTGAGATATTATTAGATTCCATTGGTTAAAGCCTCAGTCCTATATAACTGCCTCTGCCCCCTACCCCACTACAGACCCAATCACAAGCCTCAGTTATCATGTGTGCTTCTGATAAATGACCATAAATCAGTTTCCCACAACCCTCTCCTTGAGTTTGATTAATTTACTAGAGCAGCTCAAAAAACTCAGGAAACCCATTTACTTACTAGATTACTGGGGTATTACAAAGGATATTAAAGGGTACAAATCAACAACCAGATGAAGAGATACGTATGGTGAGGTCCTGAGCAAAGGAGCTTCTGTCCCTTTGGAGTTTGGGTTCCCACATTTTGGCATATGGAAGCATTCTGGTTAACCAACCTGGAAGCTCTCCAAACCCCTCCTTTGGTCGCTGGTGATTGATTAAACCTCTAGCCCCTTTTCCCTCCCCAGAAATCAGTGAGTGGGATTGAAAGTTCCCACTTTTATAGATGGTTTTCCTGGCAACCAGCTCGCATTCTTATGAGTTTTTCAAAAATCACTTCATTAACAAAAACCTAGTTAGGGTGGAAAGGGGTTTGTTATAAATAACAAGAAACCTATTTAACCTATATGGCTCTGAAGCAATTTTAGAAACTGAGGATAAGAGACCAAATATTATTTTAAAAATATGTTCCCATTGCTCTTATCACTCAGGGAATGCCCAGGGTTTGTGATGCCAAGCTGTGATCCAGGAACCCTGGATGGAGACCAAAATATATATGAGAAATATACTTTGATTATCTGAAGGACAAAATATATATTTCTTATAAATCACAATATTGCAATGCTAATTGAAACATATGTTAAGAAGGCATAGATTCCACAATTATTTTAGGAGTATTCAAGAAAAAAAATGTTTAAAGATCGCTGCTCTAGAAAGAAGTACATGTCCAATAAAATTGTGCATACAATGTTCATAGCATCATTGCTTGTATTAGAAATAAATATGGAAACAAGCTGAGTAAGTTAGGCAATTAATTGATTCATGGTGGAATTTTCATATAGTAGAAAACCATAGAGAAGTGAAAATAAATGAAATATAAATATACCAAGAACTTGGATGAATGCACTTTATAGACATTGTTGAACAAAAAAGCAAGTTATAAAAAAATAAATATAGCATTTTTCCAGTTATATTGGATATTGAAAACATGGAAAATTAAACAAAGTATGGTTGATGGATATATAATACCAATAAGGAAAATAAGGGTTTTATACATGCTTATTTCAGGATAATTCTATTCAGGAATACTGAGAAAAATGAAATGCATGAGGGCAAACATAGGGCTTCAAAGCTATTAATAATCATCAAATTTTTAAAATTAGTATAATACTTTAATGATCATTGGCTTTATAATAATTTTTAAACTGTACGGAAAACACATAGGATTTTATGTGTCACACACACACACACACACACTCACACACACATAAAAAGAAAACTTTCTAGAAAAAATTACCCCTTGAAAATTGTACCCAAAGATACCTAAAGTATATGTACATGTATACTATGGTTATTTTGGGAAGAAATTTTATTATTTAAATTTTTTTTTTGAAATTATGTTATTTTAAATCTGAAGGCACAGTCTAAATCATGTTTTTAAGTACATTTATTTGGAAGAATCCTTTGTTGCTCAAATTCCTATATTTGGTTTGATGCTGAAAAACAAGTGGGAGCAGATGCAAGTTGTATCTGTGGGGAAATTGGCCAGAAATAGTAAGCAAAACATGTTTAAGTTCAACATTCTGTGGGGAAAGGAAGTGCCAAAATAATTCTGTCACATGGCTCCCAATATATTTTTTTTAAACATCTTTATTGGAGTATAATTGCTTTACAATGGTGTGTTAGTTTCTGCTTTATAACAAAGTGAATCAGTTATACATATACATATGTTCCCATATCTGTTCCCTCTTGCATCTCCCTCCCTCCCACCCTCCCTATCCCACCCCTCTAGGTGGTCACAAAGCACCGAGCTGATCTCCCTATGCTATGCAGCTGTTTCCCACTAGCTATCTATTTTACATTTGGTAGTGTATATATATCCATGACACTCTCTCACCCTGTCACATCTCACCCCTCACCCCCCATATCCTCAAGTCCATTCTCTAGTAGGTCTGTGTCTTTATTCCCGTCTTGCCACTATGTTCTTCATGACCACTTTTTTTTTCCTTAGATTCCATATATATGTGTTAGCATACTGTATTTGTTTTTCTGTTTCTGACTTACTTCACTCTGTATGACAGACTCTAACTCCATCCACCTCATTACAAATACCTCCATTTCAATGCTTTTTATGGCTGAGTAATATTCCATTATATATATGTGCCACATCTTCTTTATCCATTCATCCGATGATGGACACTTAAGTTGCTTCCATGTCCTGGCTATTGTAAATAGAGCTGCCATGAACATTTTGGTACATGACTCTTTTTGAATTATGGTTTTCTCAGGGTATATGCCCAGTAGTGGGATTGCTGGGTCATATGGTAGTTCTATTTGGAGTTTTTTAAGGAACCTCCATACTGTTCTCCATAGTGGCTGTATCAATTTACATTCCCACCAACAGTGCAAGAGGGTTTCCTTTTCTCCACACCCTCTCCAGCATTTATTGTTTCTAGATTTTTTGATGATGGCCATTCTCACCGGTGTGAGATGATACCTCATTGTAGTTTTGATTTGCATTTCTCTAATGATTAATGATGTTGAGCATTCTTTCATGTGTCTGTTGGCCATCTGTATATCATCTTTGGAGAAATGTCTATTTAGGTCTTCTGCCCATTTTTGGATTGGGTTGTTTGTTTTTTTCTTATTGAGCTGCATGAGCTGCTTGTAAATCTTGGAGATTAATCCTTTGTCAGTTGCTTCATTTGCAAATATTTTCTCCCATTCTGATGGTTGTCTTTTGGTCTTGTTTATGGTTTCCTTTGCTGTGCAAAAGCTTTTAAGTTTCATTAGGTCCCATTTGTTTATTTGTGTTTTTATTTCCATTTCTCTAGGAGCTGGGTCAAAAAGGATCTTGCTGTGATTTATGTCATAGAGTGTTCTGCCTATGTTTTCCTCTAAGAGTTTGACAGTGTCTGGCCTTACACTTAGGTCTTTAATCCATTTTGAGTTTATTTTTGTGTATGGTGTCAGGGAGTGTTCTAATTTCATACTTTTACATGTACCTGTCCAATTTTCCCAGCACCACTTATTGAAGAGGCTGTCTTTTCTCCACTGTATATGCTTGCCTCCTTTATCAAAGATAAGGGGACCATATGTGTGTGTGGGTTTAATCTCTGGGCTTTCTATCCTGTTCCATTGATCTATATTTCTGTTTTTGTGCCAGTACCAAACTGTCTTGATTACTGTAGCTTTGTAATACAGTCTGAAGTCAGGGATCCTGATTCCTCCAGCTCCATTTTTCATTCTCAAGATTGCTTTGGCTATTTGGGGTCTTTTTTGTCTCAATACAAATTGTGAAATTTTTTGTTCTACTTCTGTGAAAAATGCCAGTGGTAGTTTGATAGGGATTGCATTGAATCTGTGGATTGCTTTGGGTAGTAGAGTCATTTTCACAATGTTGATTCTTCCAATCCAAGAACATGGTATATCTCTCCATCTATTTGTATCATCTTTAATTTCTTTCATCAGTGTCCTATAATTTTCTGCATACAGGTCTTTTGTCTCCTTAGGTAGGTTTATTCCTAGATATTTTATTCTTTTTGTTGCAATGGTAAACGGGAGTGTTTTCTTAATTTCACTTTCAGATTTTTCATCATTAGTATATAGGAATGCAAGAGATTTCTGTGCATTAATTTTGTATCCTGCTACTTTACCAAATTCATTGATTAGCTCTAGGAGTTTTCTGGTAGCATCTTTAGGATTCTCTATGTAGAGTATCATGTCATCTGCAAACAGTGACAGCTTTACTTCTTCTTTTCCAATTTGGATTCCTTTTATTTCTTTTTCTTCTCTGATTGCTGTGGCTAACACTTCCAAAATTATGTTGAATAATAGTGGTGCGAGTGGGCAACCTTGTCTTGTTCCTGATCTTAGTGGAAATGGTTTCAGTTTTTCACCATTGAGGACAATGTTGGCTGTGGGTTTGTCATATATGGCCTTTATTATGTTGAGGAAAGTTCCCTCTATGCCTACTTTCTGCAGGGCTTTTATCATAAATGGGTGTTGAATTTTGTCGAAAGCTTTCTCTGCATCTATTGAGATGATCATATGCTTTTTCTCCTTCAATGTGTTAATATGGTGTATCACGTTGATTGATTTGCGTATATTGAAGAATCCTTGCATTCCTGGGATAAACCCCACTTGATCATGGTGTATGATCCTTTTAATGTGCTGTTGGATTCTGTGTGCTAGTATTTTGTTGAGGATTTTTGCATCTATGTTCATCAGTGATATTGGCCTGTAGTTTTCTTTCTTTGTGACATCTTTTTCTGGTTTTGGTATCAGGGTGATGGTGGCCTCGTAGAATGAGTTGGGGAGTGTTCCTTCCTCTGCAATATTTTGGAAGTTTGAGAAGGATAGGTGTTAGCTCTTCTCTAAATGTTTGATAGAATTCGCCTGTGAAGCCATCTGGTCCTGGGCTTTTGTTTGTTGGAAGATTTTTAATCACTGTTTCAATTTCAGTGCTTGTAATTGGTCTGTTCATATTTTCTATTTCTTCCTGGTTCAGTCTCAGCAGGTTGTGCATTTCTAAGAATCTGTCCATTTCTTCCAGGTTGTCCATTTTATTGGCGTAGAGTTGCTTGTAGTAATCTCTCATGATCGTTTGTATTTCTGCAGTGTCAGTGGTTACTTCTCCTTTTTCATTTCTAATTCTATTGATTTGAGTCTTCTCCCTTTTTCTCTTGATGAGTCTGGCTAATGGTTTGTCAATTTTGTTTATCTTCTCGAAGAACAAGCTTTAGTTTCTTTGAGTTTTGCTATTGTTTCCTTCATTTCTTTTTCATTTATTTCTGATCTGATCTTTATGATTTCTTTCCTTCTGCTAGCTTTGGGGGTTTTTTTGCTCTTCTTTCTCTAATTGCTTTAGGTTCAAGGTTAGGTTGTTTATTCGAGATGTTTCCTGTTTCTTGAGGTAGGCTTGTATTGCTATAACTTCCTTCTTAGAACTGCTTTTGCTGCATCCCATAGGTTTTGGGTCGTTGTGTCTCCATTGTCATTTGTTTCTAGGTATTTTTTGATTTCCCCTTTGATTTCTTCAGTGATCACTTCGTTATTAAGTAGTGTATTGTGTAGCCTCCATGTGTTTGTATTTTTTACAGATCTTTTCCTGTAATTGATATCTAGTCTCATAGCGTTTTGGTCAGAAAAGATACTTGATACGATTTCAATTTTCTTAAATTTACCAAGTCTTGATTTGTGACCCAAGATATGATCTCCCAATTTTAAAATATGGTGCAATATGAGTATTCACTAGGAAAGATAGGGCTTATCAACCTGAACATTATTTACCTTTTGAGCCAGATAATTTTTTATTTTGGGATGATGTCCTGTGCAGTGTAAGATCTTCAGAATCTTTAGCAGCATCCATGGCCTGTACCCACTACATGCAAGTAACATCACCACACCCAGTTAACACCTTTCCTCTGGGGAAAGAAGGTTAAAGTCACTGCAGTTGAAAACCACTGATGTAAGTTGAGGTAAATAGCAGAATATATACATGTTAAAAAGTGCTATGTCTCTTAGTAACTCCACATATAAATTATTGCTATTATATGTGTATATATATATATATATATATATATATATATATATACATAATCAAATTACTGAGGGACAGAGATACCACTTTGACTTTGTCAACCTAAATAAAGAGGTAAACTGAGGAAAGTTTGAATTGTCAGAAAATGAGTTTATTCAGGAATAGAAGAGAAATTGCAATTCAGGAAACACCAAATGTAGCAAGCTACAGGCAAGTCTGTTGAAGGTTTAGGGTGGGCTGTGTTTATGGGCAAGGAGTGCAAAAGGGGGGAAGTACAACCAGAGTCCAGTTAGTTTATTGGTTTGAGGATAGGGAGAGATTCCTGGTGGATGTTCATTGGTCAGGAGATAAGTTTCAGTCTTCTGTAAATCAGTCATTTAGTGGAAATCAGTCTTTCAGTTCTTCAGTTTTGTTCTCCTGAGGGTGATTACCCAAGATTCTCCGTTTCACATCCTCCAGTTTCATTTTAAATTGAAATCCTTTCACAACTTCTTAAAGAAACATATGAGTCATGATTCTTCCAGATGAAAAGGCGAAGTACAAAATAACTGTTGTATGAAATGAATTCAATATGGATTGACCTAAATGTAAAGCCTAGTACTATGAAACATCTAGAAGGAAACATAGAAAAGTTTTGTGAACTTGAGTTAGAATAACAGAGCTTAGTTAGACACCTATGATATTGTGATATAATTAGAAATATATGTTTGCTCTTCATTCCTGATTCCTGGCACAAAATCTTCTAAAACTCACAATTTCCTGAGTGACAGGAGTGATAGGAATATATTTTAATATGATATGTGGTTTTAGTTCCTGGTTCCTGACAGAAGAGCTTCTAGACCCTTGGAAAATCTGGAGTGGTAAGTGTCTTTTTGTATGATAATTAGGTAACTCTAGGTGGGCTCCTAGATAGATTCAGGATGGGAGCTGATTGCCAAAGGAACCAACTTTGTTGATTCTAGGGTTGGAACTTTCAGGGCCACCTCCCAAATTCCAGGGAGAGGAAAGGGGCTAGAGATAGAGTTAATTGCCAGTGGCCAACGATTTAATCAATCATGCTAACATAATGTAAATTTCATAAAAACCCTAAACAATAGGGTTTGGAAAGCCCTATTTATAGGTTTATAGGTGAACACATAGAGGTATATAAGAAAATGAATAACAACTAGTTTTATCCACTTTTTCCCTCAGATAAAGTATAAATTTTCTTAAATTGTATTCCTTCTTTATTACAATTATTCAGCAAGAATATAAAACAGTTTTGCTTTTAATATTAATTGATAAGTCTAATAAAAAATTCTCCATTATCCTCCTTGAACATGTATTTAAGACCATATTATCTCATGCAAATATTATGTTTCTGACACTAAGAAAAATATGGTACTTATATTACATATGCATTAAACATTCTCCACAAGGTCAGTCTGAGGGTTCATAGCAGTGATAAATCATTCCTGGGACTAGTTATGCCATTAGCATGAATTTAAAAGTCATAGACTACTAAAGGAGACACATTTAATAAACAGATCTCCCCCAAATGATTTTTGATTTGTGGATTAGCATGTTAAAATAACCAAATTGGGCTTAAACTTTCCTGAAATTCTATACCACTTTGAGTTATCGTGTTTTCTAATTGTAAAAGTGGTATGCATCAGGTTAAGTTAATCATTACTTTTTGCCTTACAACTAAAAACTAAAAGTTATAATAAGTAGCCTCCTATGATACTGAATATCAGAAATTGATAGATATGTTTTTAGCCATAAATGGCATATGATTATTAGCCACTGAACTAGATTTTAACTTTTACTTTAAAGTACCATGATACTATGAATATAATTTGGACCAAAGTCTTTATATCATTCTGAAACAAGAGGGGAGGGGGCAGGGCACAACCTTTAAAAGAATGACATAGCCACAGTACATGACGAAAACTAGTGAGAACCAACCAAGTCCAAGATGGCAGAATATTCAACTTCCAGTAGACCTTGAGCCTCATCACACGCTCATTGTAATACATTAACATAAGCTAAATGACACAGCCACCAGCACCATGACAGTTTTGATGTCAATCATATAAGGTCAAAAAGTGGGCAGTGACCCAATTCCTGGAAATCCCCCCTCCCCCAAAATAGTTGGAATAATCCTCCTACTTATTAGCCTATGAAATTATCCAGCCCCTAAAAACTAACCCCACCATATTTAGAGGCCTCTTGCTTCTTGCCTTCCAAGATGACCCACACTCTGTCCGTGGAGTGTGTTCTCTCTAAATAAATCCACTTCTTGCCTATCACTTCGTCTCTGAATTCTTTTGCGACAAAGAAAGAAGCTTAAATTCACTGGCAACAATTCTAGTTAAGAGATGATCTTGTTATAATAAAACATTAATAATATTAAAAGTTAGTATATGAACTGAACTTCCAAATTAGACTGAATAAAAACAAATACTGTATTTCTTAATATTGTATTGATCCATAAGAGCAGCACCTCATAATTATATAGCAAGTTATGGTTTTCAAAGTACATAGAGGACCTCCATAGTAATTATGTTCTTTGCACTATAGGGGAGCACAATTTGCCACCCCAAAATGTTTCTTTGGAATGTGGATTATTTCGAGCTGAAAACAATCAAGGCTGTAAAGATTCAGGAAGAAATTTTGACCTTCCCCCTAATTGCCTAAAATAATGTAGATAGAGGACCTGTTCCAGGATGGGAACTATCACCATAGATAACTGTAGTTAGTATGCGCTAATTGTGTAGACAGGAAGGAACACAGCAAAGTCTGTTTGTTAAAATTCCTGTGTCCCATTGTCTCTTCATGAGCCAAGAAACATTTGTTTACTAAACATTTGCATTTCCATCTTCTTGTGAATTGCCTTCTTTAACTTTGAAGTCCCAAACTACTTCCCCAACATCCTCTTTTGTCCTCAGCTAAAGATGGCATTTATTGTGAAGTTTCAGCCATTTTGGTGAGTTATTTAGTTTTGCTGGGTCTCTCTCATGTATACATGTTATTAAACTTTAGTTTGATGTTCTTCTGTTAATCTGTCTCATGTCAATTTAATTGTTAGACCAGCCACAAGAACCTAGAAGGGTAGAGCAAAATTTCTTCCTCTCTGACAGCTTTTACTAGTTGTTTAAATTAATTTATTAAAACAAACAGTTTTATTTTTATCTGGTAGCTGTAGCTTGAATCCTTCCATACAGAAGATAATTGTGAGTATAGAATAAATGAAATACTTGGTAGAAATATACTGTTTTGAAACATAATTTTCCCATATAATATTCAGTTTCAATTTTCAAAAGCATTCACTAAAATACCATAAAATAGTTAATCCTCAGAGAACACAAGAAATTGTAAAAATTATATTTCAAGTATATTGGTTGTTCTTTCTTTTCCAATAACTTTTTGAGGTATTGTGTTAAATCTCTTGAAATAATTCTCATGTCAATTTAGGGTTTTTCTGTCTTATAAGCTCACTAGTTAAACTTCATTAAGTTTTCAAGGAAATTAAATTATATTTTAAATTTAGCTATGTGTCAAGTAAGACAACAAGACTCAAATATCTGTATCAAATTAAATCAAGTAGATGTTATCAAGGACAGATATGAGAAGTCAGAAGTCAGCAGTTATAACTTGGTATCACACCCTGTTCTAATTTGTATGAAAATTGAAAATTGTTCCAATTAATATTTGTACTCAGTACAACATTTATATCTATAGCTTCACCTAAAGTTTTAAAATAAGTAAGAAAAAGAAAACTTGAATTATTATTTTTGAACACAAGTTTCCAATGACAACTGTAAAACATGAGAGCAATTTATTTTAAAATTAATATTTTAATTCCTCCTGAAATTATTAGAAATAATATATCCAATTGCCCTTTTGTGGTTATATTGCTTATTTGTAAGATATTAGAAATAATTGTTATAATGGATATTAATAGTTGACAACAGACAGGTTAGGTTATGTTAATTTTCAATTGTAAAATCAGAATAAGAACTAAAGAAAACGATTAAATCACCTTTTTTCCTCATTGAATGAGACCATATATAATCAACAAATTTGCTTAGTAGTACCAATTTCAAGGTATCAAATTCATTTAATATGCCTTTTGTGCCTTTCTAAAAACCCAAAAGAAATCTTAATATAACTTTAAAAAAGGACTTGTGCATACTTCCAAAGAATAACTAAAACTAAACCAATTTCCAAATTCATCCTACATGCTCTAATATATAGCAAAAAGCAGCAGTAGTAACACATCAAGTTGCTGTTTACAATGTCAGTTGTAAAATATTGCAACTCAAAATAATAGAAGTATTTTGTATGGATTAATGACCAAAAATACATGGGAGATAAAAAGAAAAAAAAATACTAAAATTGAGATTAATATATGCTTTATAATAATATTACTTTAAATCTGAAGGCAAGATATAATATGTAAAATATCCTTATTTAAAAAAGTTTTTATTTCATTTGCCTATAGATCTCTTAATTTTTTAAAGTCAGCTGCATTTTGAAAAAGTAATAGTCACTATGGAAATTATTATTAGCTCCTTTTATTCTAAGGGAAACCAATAAAAATTGAATTTGTACAGAGAAGACAGTTTTTTGTATTGGCACATAATTAACACTAATCCATCTCTGAGACAATATATTTTCTTCTGAAATCAACTTCAATGTTATGTAACTTGCCTTTGTTTATTTTTTATATCATCAAAGCTATTTCTAGTTCTCATTAAAAGTTTGCCAAAGTTTTGATTGTCAATATTTTAATTCTGAAAGGTCACACTCATGACTGGTGGTCAATCTTTCCTTCAGTTTTTCCCTAGTATTTTAAAAGTTGGATATGAGCCAAGTCAGCAGCATCTCTCTGTGTTTTTGCAGTGGTAAGACATAGTGTGAGGTTTAAATATCTTTTCTTTTCTGTATAGAAAGTCATTCTGAAGTGAGAGGGAAAAGTGATAAAGAGTACTAATACAAATATTGATAGGGTTCTAGTCATTCTTTGTTCCTTTTCATCTTAAATTTTGATTGCTTTGTAAGGTTCCTGTGATACTTCCAATAAATTTCTCTTTGTGTCTAATTTTGTTTTCTGTCACTTGCAATCATAGTTCTTGGAAATAGAACAGAAAACCTTAGATGGCACCATAATTAAAATATTTTCTGATGTGTTCATTCAAGAAATGATTGTTAAAAAAAGATAACTATTCCTATGACTAGGCCTAACCTATAACTTTATATAAGCATATTAAACGAGCTGTCAGCACCATCATTAAAAATCTCTTAATTGGATGGAAATCCCTCAATCTTTCCTAGGTAAGTCAACAACAAAAATGTGCTAATTGAAGGAAAAACTGACCCAGTTAAGCAAGTTGCTCACACCAAATGAAGCAACAGTCATCTAGTAAATAAGGTTGCAGCTCAACAAAAAGCTGTAAAGATTGAGGTGGGAAGATGGACAGTTCCCAGAAAAAAGGTTTGCTCCCCTTAAAAAAAGGTTGGGGGTAGGAGGCTAGGTGATAAAGTAATATGTGTCTACTTGAGTTCTGTAATATCATTTGAAGATGAAATATGAGATTAATATGGTAGAGATGTCTCAAAGCAAAACCAGAGCTGGACGGTAGTTAAAATGGTAAAAACAGATATTTTTCATGACTATTGCAATAGGGGAAAAGGGACCTCAGAATAGAACCAGACTCAATTCCAAATACAGCATCAACAAATGGGAATTTATAGTTAATGAAAACAGGGTGGGAGTTGGTGAATCATAAATAACTAATAGTAAACATTAGGGATAAGGATGGATTCTGGCTAAACCAACCTAACGAGCTTCTTACTGAAGGCAGGCCAAGGTGATTAGACATAACCTGGGGGATGATAGAGGAAAAGGAAACTGATTAGATATTGAAGCTGATCAAATATGGAGGATGGGGGATTCTGGTTAAACTAATTTAACAGAATTTTTGCTAAAATTGGATAATGCATGGATGAACATGGAAGTCCAAAAGTCCAAAAGTTGAGGCCTAGTTGAAAAAGAGTTCAGAGAAGCCTGAGTACAGTCTGGTTGAGGAGAGAAAATACATTTTGTCAGATATGTTTGTTCCAAAAGCCTAAGAGTAGTCAATCAAGGAGTCTTCAACATAAGCACCTATATTGCTTTCATAATTGTGTTCCCAACTAATATCCTAGACAACCTATAAAATAAAAAGCTATAAGTAAATTTTTTAAAAAAACTACTATTTCTCTACCAAACCAAAGTAAAGCAAACAAATGAGCAAATAAAAACTCCACTCAACTCTACCAAAGAAAGCTGTTTTTAAAATTTGCTAAAAAGTATGATTTCTTTAAATCTTCTCTTGAGTAACAAGAAGCAAGTAGGACAAATGAGTAGGATTGCTCCTACAAAATGCTTTCCAACTTTTATTCTAAAGCAAAGACTCAAAAACAAATCCAAAGATGCAATTAGTCAGATTCTGAGTGAGAGAGCATAACTATAGACTGACCCAATTTTGCTTTTTCTTTTCCCTCTGTAGTTATGATTTTGTCATGACAACTTATCACAGGTAGAATAAAATGTTTTGAATTTTTCTACCATGCACACACTCTTAATGCTTTAATTCTTTTAGTGAGTTCTAAAGGTTTCTCATAACAGACAAGGGAACAAAAGTTTTGTACATCTTTACATCTGAGAACAATGAGAAAGCTAATGAAGCATTTCTAAAAAAAAAAAAAAGCACTTTAAAGCATAATATCCTGGATTCTCATGAATGTAAAAAACATATGTCACAGATTTCCAGTATCTTGAAAGTGTTTCGTAATTATTGGAAAAGCGTAACATTAATTTTTAGGCCTAATGGCAAATTGTCATATGCCTAATGCTGTTCATGACATTAGATACAGAGAAAACAGACACACTTGTAGATTAATTAATGCATCACTTATAATTATCTTTGCAAAGACAAAGTGAGACATAATAAATCTTAATGCACCTATCAGATTACACATATCTGATTACAAGTTGCTCTTTAGATGTAAGACTAAAGACTACAAGATGGCAGTGTCAAAGTATGGCACATTTAGGCCATGAAATATTAATGAGAACTAATTGCACTTACCTCTTGACAACATCTAAATGGGAATCAGATTTCAGACCTTGAGTACTTGCAGCAAATTTCTACTACAGAAAAAAAAAAAATTGTCAGGGGAACTTTAAAAAATGTCAGCCAGCAGGGCTTTTAAATACATAATTTACTATTTTGTTGGCTGCTTATAAATGGATAATAATAAACTGCTGGCTGAATGCAAGCTCATAAATGCAGAGTCAAAAATTGGAAGAACACCGTAAGATGATAAATGTGCAACTTTATGGTACTAATTTTCCTCTAGGTAATTACAGTGAGAGCAAAGAAACATGTAGCTATAGTGTTAAAATGTGAATGGAAATTTTGACATTCTGCTTGTGCAGAGCAAGATTTTTATAGAGAAAATCTTTGGAAATATAAGCACCCATACCTCTGTAACAGTGCTAGATCAGCAATACTAAGATTGCTGCTTAAGTCGAATGGTCTTCAGTAGGTAATATAACTTCAAAGCTAATTTCATTACTATTTTCCTTCCTGATATATTCCTAAACTTCAGGTAGATCTATTGGCTGGTTATATTAATCAACAGCCATAAATATGGGGATATTTTCTTTATGTGCTTTGATAGAACCATTAACATTTTTGTCCACCATATTTATATATATATTTTAAAATACAAAAACATATATGTATACATGATCCTTTGCTACAAATGAACAGTATCACAAATAAATTTTAATTAAGTAATTTATTATACTACAAATAGTCTTTGTCCAGGATGATTTAAATAGACACCTAGAACATTACAAAAATTTTAAGATGTTAACTGAAAATTTTATTAAATTTAATTTCTATTGTGATGCCACTATGATAAAAGAAACAAAGACAGAAAGAACATTCATCCATTTTTATAAATTATTTATGAACTAATATTTACCTAATTGTACATAAAAGGAAATAAAGATAACGATATGAAGTAAATTTTATTTTAAATAAATCAATAACATTTAGAAATTATGGGGTTTGTCCTGGCCTTAGACACAGCTCACAAATATCTGTGCACTTGCCATAATTGATCCCTAAGCGTTATCCATGATATCCAGACTCATCTGTCAAGTTACCTAGTGAAAATATTCACTTCGATATCTAATGGACATCTCAAACTTAATACATGCAAAACTGAGCTCCTGGCTTTCCTTCTAAATCTGCTCCTCTCTCTGGTTTATCCCTTCTCAGTAAATGGCAATGCCATTATTTTAGCTGCTCAGGAAAAAACTTTGAATTCATGTGCATTAGTTAGAAATTGAGCTAAGATACAAGAAACAGAGACCTAATTACATGGGTAGACATATAAGGGTTATTTTTCCAATGTAACAAATGTTTTTTAGATATGGGCAATTGCTATTATCTGTTTAAGGGTTTAAGATACGTTTTTCACAATCACCTTGGTATTTTTGTCCACATTCCAGGTAGCAAAGAGAAGAAAATGACAAGGGCAACAAGATAAACATCTTAACTGAACCAATTCCTCTTAAGGTGTTTTTTTTTTTTTTTAAAGTTGAAGTATAATTGAGTTATAATACTATATTAGTTTCAGGTATACAACATTGTGATTCAGTAATTTTCACAGATTATATTCCACTAAAACTTATTACAAGATAATGGCTATAATTCCCTGTGCTATACAATATATTTTTTTGCTTACTTATACATAGTATAAAGTGCTTTACCTGAAGATCCACCCCAAAATTTTAATCTTGCATTTCCGTGGCCACCTCGATTCAAAAGAGAAGCTGGGAAATGTAATTCCTACTCTTCCTCCACTTCCCCCTCCTCATTCTACTTTTAACTTGAGAACACTAACACATTCAATAAGGAAATTTTATTATTAAGGAAGAAGGGAGAAATGATAAGAAACTCGCAGTCTCTTCTCTTTTTTTATCATTGATGCCTTTCTCTTATGCTTTATTTCCAGTCCATAAGAAAACCTTGTCATCTTGTCCATAAAAAAAGAAAGCATCCAAAACTGGACCGCTTTTCACCACTTCAACTGCTACTGCTTTGTTCTAAGCCATTATATCACATCTATGTTATGCAAACAGCCTCTAATTAGTCTTTATCTTGGCCACCACCCCTGCTATACTCTATTTTCTACACTGAAGCCATATTGGTCATTCCAAAAGAGTCTTGTCATACCTCTCTTCTGCTTAACATTTTCCAGTCACTTTCTATCTCACTCAAGGTAAAATTAAAAGTTCTTGCAATCGTTTAAAAGGCAATGTTGTCAGACCCTCTATCTTCAGCTCATACTATTCTCTCACTTAAAAACTATGTTCTACCTTGACCTGCCTTCTCGCTATTTCTCTAACAAGACAGGAACATTCCTGTCTTTGCACTGGCTTTTCCCCTATACTTACCCTGTACCACCTCTACTTTCCCTCTATTTATACCTAACTTTTACCTCTCCTCATAAATTCTTTGTGTTGGTTCTCTGGCTATCTCTCTCTTCTTTTTTCTACTTCTCTATCTTTTCCCCATATAGCCTTTTCAAAAGCTTTTGTTGTTATTATTACCCTTACCCTCTACCCACTCTCTAGCTCTTCCCCCAAATTTCCACAAGGCTAACTCCTTCACCTCTTTCAAGCCACTGAACACACTATTGAAAATTGAACATTGTAAGCCCCCACATTTCTGATGCCTCTTGCCCTATTATGCCCTGTTATTTTCCCCATACCGCCTACCATCTTCTAATATTCTATATTGTTTACTTATAATTAAGTTTATTGTCCCCTACCCATTTAGAATATGAGAACCATAGGTTTTTAAATATAATTTTATATAATTTTTAATATAATTCAGACCTAAACCCCTTTATATTTTTAGAAAAAAATACATTTTCTCAATTTCTAGATTGGCATGCCACCTAATTGACTTCCCATAATAATTATTTATTCAAACAACATTACATCAACAGCTCTAAGTTTCTGAACTTTCAATCAAATAACATAATTAGAAAGAGTAAGGGGTTTTACTGCATGTTTTAATATAATTTACATTTTTAACATATTTATTGGAGTATAATTGCTTTACAACATTGTGTTAGTTTCTGCAGTATAAAAAATTTAATCAGTTATATGTATACATATATCTCCATAACCCCTGCCTCTTGCGTCTCCCTCCCACTTTCCGTAACCCACCCCTCTAGGTAGTCACAAAGCACTGAGCTGATCTCCCTGTGCTCTGCCGCTTCTTCCCACTAGCTATCCATTTTACATTTGGTAGTGTATATATGTCAGTGCTACTCTCTCACTTCATCCCAGCTTACCCTTCCCCCGCCCCGTATCCTCAAGTCCACTCTCAAGTAGGTCTGCATCTTTATTCCCACCTTGCCCCTAGGTTCTTCATGACCATTTTTTTTTTTTAGATTCCATATATATGTGTTAGCATACGGTATTTGTTTTTCTCTTTCTGACTTACTTCATTCTGTATGACATTCTCTATGTCCATCCACCTCACTACAAATAACTCAGTTTCATTCCTTTTTATGGCTGAGTAATATTCCATTGTATATATGTGCCACATCTTCTTTATCATTCATCCAATGATGGACACTTAGGTTGCTTCCATGTCCTGGCTATTGTAAATAGAGCTGTGATGAATATTTTGGTACATGACTCTCTTTGAATTATGGTTTTCTCAGGGTATATGCCCAGTAGTGGGATTGCTGGGTCATATGGTAGTTCTATTTTCAGGTTTTTAAGGAACGTCCATACTGTTCTCCATAGTGGCTGTATCAATTTACATTCCCACCAACACTGCAAGAGGGTTCCCTTTTCTCCACACCCCCTCCAGCATTTATTGTTTCTAGATTTTTGATGATGGCCATTCTGACCAGTGTGAGGTGATACATCATTGTGGTTTTGATTTGCATTTCTCTAATGATTAATATGTTGAGCATTGTTTCATGTGTTTGTTGGCAATCTGTATATCTTCTTTGGAGAAATGTCTATTTAGGTCTTCTGCCCATTTTTTGATTGGGTTGTTTTTTTTTTTTTTTTGATATCGCACTGCATAAGCTGCCTGTATATTTTGGAGATTAATCCTTTGTCAGTTGCTTCATTTTCAAAAATTTTCTCCCATTCTGAGGATTGTCTTTCCGTCTTGTTTAATGTTTTGCAAAAGCTTTTAAGTTTCATTAGGTCCCATTTGTTTATTTTTCTTTTTGTTTCCATTTTCTAGGAGGTGGTTCAAAAAGGATCTTGCTGTGATTTATGTCATAGAGTGTTCTGCCTATGTTTTCCTCTAAGAGTTTTATAGTGTCTGGCTTTACATTTAGGTCTTTAATCCATTTTGGATTTATTTTTGGGTATGGTGTTAGGAAGTGTTCTAATTTCATTCTTTTACATGTAGCTGTCCAGTTTTCCCAACACAGGTTATTGAAGAGGCTGTCTTTTCTCCATTGTATATGCTGGCCTCCTTTGCCAAAGATAAGGTGACCATAAGTGCATGGGTTTATCTCTGGGCTTTCTATCCTGTTCCACTGATCTATATTTTTGTTTTTGTGCCAGTACCATACTGTCTTGATTACTGTAGCTTTGTCGTATATTCTGAAGTCAGAGAGTCTGATTCCTCCAACTCTGTCTTTCTTTCTCAAGATTGCTTTGGCTATTAGGGGTCTTTTGTGTTTCCATACAAACTACAATTTTTTGTTCTAGTTCTGTGAAAAATGCCATTGGTAGCTTGATAGGTTTTGCACTGAATCTGTAGACTGCTTTGGGTAGTATAGTCATTTTCACAATGTTATTCTTCCAATCCAAGAGCATGGTATATGTCTGCATCTGTTTGTATTATCTTTAATTTCTTTCATCAGTGTCTTATAGTTTTCTGCATATAGGTCTCTTGTCTCCTTAAGAAGGTTTATTCCTAGATATTTTATTCTTTTTGTTGCAGTGGTAAATGGGAGTGTTTCCTTAATTTCTTTTTCAGAATTATTGCTGTTTGTGTATAGGAATGCAAGAGATTTCTGTGCATTAATTTTGTATCCTGCTACTTTACTAAATTCATTGATTAGCTCTAGTAGTTTTTTGATACCATCTTTAGGATTCTCTATGTATAGTATCATGTCATCTGCAAACAGTGACAGTTTTACTTCTTTTCCAATTTGATTCCGTTTATCTATTTAGTTTTTCTGATTGCTGTGGCTAAAACTTCCAAAACTATGGTGAATAATGGTGGTGAGAGTGGGCAACCTTGTCTTTTTCTTGATCTTACTGGAAATGGTTTCAATTTTTCACCGTTGAGAACAATGTTTACTGTGGGTTTGTCATATATGGCCTTTAGTACTTTGCAGTAGGTTCACTCTATGCCCACTTTCTGGAGATTTTTTTCATAAATGGGTGTTGAATTTTGTTGAAATATTTCTCTGCCTCTATTGAGATTATCATATGGTTTTTCTCCTTCAATTTGTTAATATGATGTATCACATTGATTGTTTTGTGTATATTGAAGAATCCTTGCATTCCTGGGATAAACCCCACTTGATCATGGTGTATGATCCTTTTAATGTGCTGTTGGATTCTGTTTGCTAGTATTTTGTTGAGGACTTTTGCATCTATGTTCATCAGTGATATTGGTGTGTGTTTTTCTTTTTTTGTGATATTTTTGTCTGGTTTTGGTATCAGGGCAATGGTGGCCTCTTAGAATGAGTTTGGGAGTGTTCCTCCCTCTGCTATAATTTGGAAGAGTGTGAGAATGATAGATGTTAGCTCTTCTGTAAATGTTTGATAGAACTCACCTGTCATGACATCTGGTCCTAGGCTTTCGTTTGTTGGAAGATTTTTAATCACAGTTTCAATTTCAGTGCTTGTGTTTGGTATGTTCATATTTTCTATTTCTTCCTGGTTCAGCCTTGGAAGTTTGTACTTTTTTAAGAATTTGTCCATTTCTTCCACGTTGTCTATTTTATTGGCATATAGTTTCTTGTAGTAGTCTCTCATGATCCTTTGTATTTCTGCAGTGTCAGTTGTTACTTCTCCTTTTTCATTTCTAGTTCTGTTGATTTGAGTCTTCTCCCTTGATTTTCTTGATGAGTCTGGCTAATGTTTTTTTTTTTTTAATTTTGCTTATCTTCTCAAAGAACCAGCTTTTAGTTTTATTGATCCTTGATATTGTTTCCTTCATTTCTTTTTCATTTATTTCTGATCTGATCTTTATGATTTCTTTCTTTCTGCTAACTTTGGATTTTTGTGTTGTTCTTCTTCTGTCTCTAATTGCATTAGGTGTAAGGTTACATTGTTTATTTGAGATTTTTCTTGTTTCTTCAGGTAGGACTATTGCTATAAACTTCCCTCTTAGAATTGCTTTTGCTGCATCCCATAGGTTTTGGGTTTTCGTGTTTTCATTGTGATTTGTGTCTAGGTATTTTTTTATTTCCTCTTTGATTTCTTCAGTGATCTCTTGATTATTTAGTAGTGTATTATTTAGCCTCCATGTGTTTGTATTTTTTACAGATTTTTTCCTGTAATTGATATCTAGTCTCAAAGCACTGTGATCAGAAAAGATATTTAATATGATTTGAATTTTCCTAAATTTACTGAGGCTTGATTCTTGACCCAAGACATGATCTATCTTGGAGAATGTTCCATGAGCACTGGAGAAGAAAATGTATTCTGTTGCTTTTAGATGGAATGTCCTATAAATATAAATTAAGTTTATCTGGTCTAATGTGTCTTTTAAAGCTTAAGTTTCCTTATTTAGTCTCATTTTGGATGAACTGTCCATTGTTGAAAGTGGGGTGTTAAAGTTCCTTACTATTATTGTGTTACTGTCAATTTCCCCTTTTATCGCTGTTAGCATTTGCCTTATGTATTGAGATGCTACTATGTTGGATGCATAAATGTTTACAATTGTTATATCATCTTCTTGGAATGATCCCTGATCATTATGTAGTGTCCTTCTTTGTCTCTGGTGATAGTCTTTATTTTAAAATCTATTTTGTCTGATATGAATATTGCTAGTCCAGCTTTCTTTTGATTTCCATTTGCATGGAATATCCTTTTCCATCCCTTCACTTTCAGTCTGTATGAGTCCCTAGGTGTGAAGTGGGTCTCTTGTTGACAGCATATATCTGGGTTTCATTTTTTTATCCATTCAGCCAGTCTGTGTCTTTAGGCTGGAGCTTTTAATCCATTTACCTTTAAGGTAATCATCGATATATATTTCCCTATTACCATTGTCTTAATTGTTTTGGGTTTGTTATTGTAGGTCTTTTCCTTCTTTTGTGTTTCCTGCCTAGAGAACTTCCTTTAACATTTGTTGCAAAGCTAGTTTAGTGATGTGGAATTCTCTTACCCTTTGCTTGTCTGTAGGGTTTTAATTTCTCTGTTGAATCTGAATGAGATCCTTGCTGTGTAGAATCATCTTCATTGAAGGTTTTTCCCTTTCCTCACTTTAAATATGTCCTGCCATTCCCTTCAGGCTTGCAGAGTTTTTGCTGAAACTTCAGCTGTAAACCTTATGGTGTTTCCCTTGTATGTTATTTGTTGCTTTTCCTTTGCTGCTTTTAATATTTTTTTATTTTAATTTTTGATAGTTTGACTAAAATATGTTTTGGCATGTTTCTCCTTGGATTTATCCTGTATGGGACTCTCTGCACTTCCTAGACTTGATTGCTATTTCCTTTCCCATGTCAGGGTAGTTTTCAACTGTAATCTCTTCAAATATTTTCCCACACCCTTTCTTTTTCCCTTCTTCTTCTTGGACCCCTTAATTCAAATGTTGGTGCTTTTAATGTTGTCCCAGAAGTTTCTGAGACTTTCCTCAATCCTTTTCACTCCTTTTTCTTTATTCTGCTCTGTGGCAGTTATTTCTACTATTTTATCTTCCAGGTTACTTATCTGTTATTCTGTCTCAGTTATTCTGCTACTGATTCTTTCTAGAGTGTTCTAAATTTCATTTATTGTGTTGTTCGTCATTGTTTGTTTGCTCTTTAGTTCTTCTAGGTCCTTGTTAAATATTTCTTCTATTTTCTCCATTCTATTTTCGTGATTTTGGATCATCTTTACTATCATTACTCTGAATTCTTTTTCAGGTAGACTGCCTATTTCCTCTTCATTTGTTTGGTCTGGTGGGTTTTTACACTGCTCCTTCATCTGCTGCATATTTCTCTGTCTTCTCATTTTGTTTAACTTACTCTGTTTGGGGTCTCCTTTTCACAAGCTGCAGGTTCATAGTTCGCATTGTTTTTGGTGTCTTTCCCCAGTGGGTGATGTTGGTTCAGTGGCTTGTGTAGGCTTCTTGGTGGTGGGGACTGGTGCCTGTGTTCTGGTGGATGAGGCTGTATCTTGTCCTTATGGCATGCATGGCCACATCCAGTTATGTGTTTTGGAGTGTCTGTGAATTTAGTATGACTTAAGCAAACTCTCTCCTGATGGGTGGGTTTGTGTTCCTGTCTTGCTTGTTGTTTGGCATGAGGCATCCAGCACTGGACTTACTGGCCGTTGGGTTGAGCTGGGTCTTAGTGTTGAGACAAAGATCTCTTCGTGATCTCTCATTGATTGATATTACATGGGGCTGGGAGGTTTCTGGTGGTCCAATATCCTTGATTCAGCCCTCCCATCTTGAAGTCCCAGGCCCAACACCCTGCTGGAGCACCAAGACCCTGCCAGCCACACAGCTCAGAAGAAAAGGAAGAGAGAAACAAAAACACAAACTAGAAAACAAAACCAATAAAATGAACAGACAGAACAATAGGACAAATTTTAAAAGCAAACTTATAAAGAGAGAATCACACAAAGAAGCATACACATACACACTCACAAAAAGAGAAAAAGGGAAAAAATATATCTATATGTTAAAAAAAAGGAAGAGAGCAACCAAACCAATAAACAAATCCACCAGTGATAATAAGCACTAAATACTCTACTAAGATAAATATAAAACCAGAAACAAATTATAAGCAGAAGGCAAACCCTAAGTCTACAGTTGCTCCCAAAGTCCACCACCTCAATTTTGGGAACATTCCATTGTCTATTCAGGTATTCTTCAGATGCATGGTTTATCAAGTTGATTGTGTGGATTTATTCTGCTACTCCTGATGTTGCACAGATAAATTTCCCTTTCTCTTCTTTGTTCGCTCAGCTCCTGGGGTTCAGCTTTGGTTTTGGCCCTGCCTCTGCATGTAGGTCGCCCTCAGACATCAGTTCCCTGCCCAGACAGGAGGGGGTTAAATGCAGCAGCTGATTAGGGCTGTTTTGCTCACTCAGACTGAGGGGAGGGAGGGGTATGGTAGTCAAAATTGGATTGTGGGGTGAGCCTGAGGCAGCAAAGGCTGACGTAACATTGCAACAGCCTGAGGCACACCGTCTGTTCTCCCAGGGAAGTTGTCCCTGGATCTCGGGACCCTGGCAGTAGCATGCTGCACAGGCTCCTGGGGGCTGTGGATAGTGACCTGTGCTTGCACACAGGATTCTTGGTGGCAGCTGCAGCAGTCTTAGCATTTCATGCCCATCTCTGTGGTCTGAGTTGATAACCATGCCTCACACCCATCTCTGGAGCTCACTGAGGCAGTGCTCTGCCTTCTGTGGGCACACTGGGAAGGAATCCCCTCTCCTTGTGCACCCCAAAACAAAGGTCTCTTGCCTCTCCAGCAGGTCCAGACTTTTTCCCAGAATCCCTCCCTGCTAGCTCTGGTGCACTAGCCCCCTTCAGGCTGTCTTCATGCAGCCAAACCTTGTCCTCTCCCTGGGATCTGAACTCCAAAGCCTGAGCCTCATCTCCCATCCCCCAGCCGTCCCAGCAGGTGAGCAGACAAGCCTCTCAGTCTGGAGTGCTCGTCGGCTCTGATCCTCTGTGCGGGAATCTCTCCACTTTGTACTCTGCACTCCTGCTCCTGTGCTCTCCTTCATGGCTCCAAAGCTTCCTCCCTGTCCACCCCCCGTCCCCACTAGTGAAGGGACTCCCTAGTGTGTGGAAACTTTTCCTCCTTCACAGATACCTCCCAGATGTGTGGGTCCCATCCCTATTCTTTTGTCTCTGTGTTTTTTTTTTCTTTTGCCCTACCCAGGTACGTGGGGATTTTCTTGCCTTTTGGGAAGTCTGAGGTCTTCTGCCAGTGTTCAGTAGGTGTTCTGTAGAAGTTGTTCCACATGTAGATATAGTTTTGATGTATATGGAGAGGAAGGTGATCTCCACTTCTTACTCCTCCGCCATCTTGAAGGTCTCTCTACATTACATTTTATTTGTAATTTAGTGAGACAAGGAGACTCACATGCATGGAACATGTAGCAAAATAACTGATGTGAAATATATTAGAATTCTTAAAATTTTTTCTCATATATAATTCTCCCCTTTCTCCCATTAGGCCAGAGGCACCCACTGCCTCAAGAAATATGAAAATTGTTTTAGAAAGGATATAAAGATAGCTTTTTTTTAAATTACTCATTTTGGATTCCAAAATAGACTATTTTTAATCAAAAAATGAAGACATTTGTATGAAAATCCTGGCTTTTAATTTCAAAAGCTTGACAATTCAAAGAGAAAATTATTTTCTCAGAATTGTCCAAATATTATGGTTCAAAATCTCAATGATTAAGGTTGAAAAATTAGATTATAGAATTTATGAAACTTCACCATAAATTAGAGAGAGGCACTATATCTGATAAAAAAGCAATGTCTACCATGGAGGAAGCAAGAAAATAACTACATGGGCATAGGAAGAAGATATAAATATTCATAGCAGATAAGACTAAGCCCCCTGGTCATTGGTCATATGGAAAGATAGAATTATGAAATTATGAGTTCAAGTAAAAAGCAGAATGGGTTTTTGCATCATTTTTTATTTAGAACTCTGGGAGAAAACATTACAGTGTGTAACATGTCAACATGAAATGGCTAGAGACCATGGTTCTCACATTCTAATGGAGGGTTTGCATGTTGTTTAGGTTAAAAGGCTAACTGAGATGATTCTTTTCTCTATTTCACAGTGTTCTGGTAGGCTGTGGAAGAGAACCAGAAGTTTCTGCATGGTTTAAAAATGTAAAAGTATTTCTGCATGCTCTAAAATTGTAAAAGTATTGAGAGAGTACATGACTCAAATATGTCTGGTGTTAAGACAATGAGGGCTCTGTGATCCTTAAGAATAGACTCCACAGCAGTGTCCAAAGATATCAGCAGTCAATGTTAGCACCTAACCAAAACTCAGGCAGGATCAGTTGCAACAAAATAGATAAGGCAGGGGTAAAGGGTGGCACCACAAACTAAGTGTGGTGAGACACTAGCAGAGATCAATAATGATCCAGAGGACAGTGCACACACTCTTCCCAAGTCTTGATATTCTTCATGCATCCAAGCCCAAGTAGAAACCATAATAGAGGGGTACAATTTAATATATGCTTATAATTATACTGTGTAAAGTTTGTAATTTGTTCACTAAAACTCAAAGGTGAAGAAATACAACTTCCTATATTTCCTTGATAAATGATGGCATAGATGGCCCATGACAAAATAGAAAAGTAGAGAGAAGAGGAAATTTACCTTTTGGAAGTACATCTCCTTTTTGTAATATTTGAACATATTTCAGTACTCAGGATTTCAATGGTAAAAAAGCAATGCATCTGGCTAATAAAAAAAATCATACTGATCTTTAAGGAACTGAGTATGTTAGACCTTCATGGAACACTTTAATTTTAAAGTGAAGAACATTTGAAAAGTGTGCTAGTTTATCTAAAAGTCATTACTATGTAATCTTAGTATTTCATAATACAAGTAAAATATACTTAGCAAACGAGCTCTGTATTGATGCAACTTATATCAAACCATATAAGGCTACCTCCCCTGTCTACTATGCCTCAGAAGAAATCCTGACCCTAAATGGCAGAATAATATATTTGCTACTACTCTTCACAGTAAACAGAAGACCCATTTAGCTGGGAATTTGAGAGAAGTTAATGAAGGGCTATTCACAGTTTTGTGTCAGAACTGAGAGGATCAACAAGGCAGAGTGAGGAACCTGGAAACTAGCAACAAAAGGAAGGAATTACCATCATGAGTTCTGAAGGGGCAAAAAAGAAATGGTAATACTGAAACATAGAGCTGGAGCCATGGAAAAGAGGCTGCCAAACAGAAGTCTCCTTTTTTGTGCCACAAACCCCTTTGTCAGTAAAAATATATGAATCCCTCCTCAGAATACTACTTTTCAAAATATTTATTTTATTGTAGTTAGAACACAGCATGAAATTTACACTCAACACATTTTTAAGTGTACAATGCTCTATTGTGACTATAGGTAAAATGTTGTTCATCAGATACATAGAACTTATTCATCTTAGTAAATGAAACTTTTTGTTCATTGATGAGCATCTCCCCATTCATCCCTGATCCCAGCTCCTGGCCACCACCATTCCACTCTCTGATTCTGTGAGTTTTACTATTTTAGATACCTCACATAATTGTTCTCCTGTGATTGGATTATTTCACTTATATTGTCCTCCAGGTTCACCCATACTGTAGCATATTGCAGAATTTCTTTTTTTTAAGGCTGAATAACAATAGCAATAACTTGTATGTATATTCAATATTTTCTTTAACCATTCATCCACAGATTAAGTTGTTTGCATCTCTTGGCTATTGTGAATGATGATGCAATGAACAAAGAAGTGCTAATATCCCTTCAAGATTCTTTAGATAAATATCCAGAAGTGACATTCTTGGACCACATGATAGTCCTATTTTTAATTTTTAATTTTTATGAGAAATCTCCATACTGTTTTCCATAGAGACTGCACCATTTTGCAATCCCACCAACAATGTGCAAGTGTTTCAATTTGTCTACATCTTCATCAACATATTTTGCATTTTTTTTTAATAATAGCAATCAAGACAGCTCTGAGGTGATAACTCATGGTTTTGAATTTCATTTTCCTGTTGCTTAGTGATGTTGGGCATTTTGAGTTTGAGGTAGTCCAAATTGTTTGTCTTTGGTTTTGTGACCTATGCTTTCAGTGCCATATTTATAAAGTCATTACCAAGACCAATGACGTGAGTCTTTTCCCATATGTTTTCTTCTATGAGTTTTGTAGTTTCAGGTGTTATGATTAGTCTTTAATGCACTTTGAGTTGTTTTAATGTATGGATCCAATTTCCTTTTTTGCATGTTTATATCCAGTTTTCACGGCATTATTTGTCAGAGAGACTATGCTTTCCCTATTGGCATGCTTGTAAAAAATAATTGACCATATGTATGTGAATTTATTTATGTGCCCTCTATTCTATTCCACTGGTTTATATGTCTATCATTATGCTAGTTCCATATTGTTTTGATTACTGTGTCTTTGTAGTGAATTTTGAAATCAGGAAGTATGATGACTCCAGCTTTGTTTTTCTTTCTGAAGATTGACTTGGCTATCCATGACATTTTGTGGATCCATATAAAATTTAGAATTGTTTGTTTCTATTTCTACAAAAAATGTGATTGGGATTTTGATACAGGTTATACTGAATCTGTAGATCATTTTGGGTAGTATAGACATTTTAACAATTTTAAATGCTCCAATCCATTAATGTGGGATATCTTTCCATTTGTTCGAGTATTTTTTTTTACATTTCTTTCATTAGTGTTTTGTAGTTTTCAGTATACAAGTCTTTCACCTTCTTAAATTTATTCCTAAGTATTTTTATATTTTTGGCACTGATGTAAATGGGATTATTTTTCTAATTTATGTTTTAAGTAGTTCATTGTCAGTGTATAGAAATTCAACTGATTTTTGTAAGTTGATTTTGTATCCTGCACTTTGCTGAATTTCTTTATTAATTCTAACAGCTTTTTAAATGGAATCTTTAGGGCTTTTTATATATAAGATCCAGCCCCTTTATGCCAGCTGTTGTATTGTACTACTGTACTTTTCAAGGTACTGTACTGTAAGATTACTTTTTCTTTATTTTTTGTGTTTGTTTTTTATGTATTATTTGTGTGAAAAGTAGCATAAACCTATTACAGTACGGTACTATATAGCTGAATGTGTTAGTTGGGTAGCTAGGCTAACTTTGTCGGACTTAGGAATAAATTGGGCTTACAAACGTGCTCTCAGAATGGAACTCGTTTGTATGTAGGGGACTTACTGTATTGATTTAATCTTCATTCTAGTTATATACCTGTTTAGGCTTAATATTTCTTAATGTTTCTGTCTTGGTAAGTTGTATATTTCTAGGAATTTATTAATTTCTTCTAGAATGTCCAGTTTGTTGGCATATGATTATTCATAGTGGTCTCATATGATCCTTTTTACTTTTGTGTCATCACTTGTAAAATCTCCTCTTTCAATTTTGATTTTACTTGAGTCTTTGTTCCTTTTTTCTTAGTATAGCTAAGGGTTTGTCAATTTTGTTCATCATTTTAAAAAATATCACTTAGTTTAATTGTTTGTATTGTTTTTCTATTTTATTTATTTACACTGTAATGTTTGTTATTTCCTTCCTTCTTCTAATGCTGAGCTTAGTTTTTTTCTGCAATTTTTAGTTCCATGAAAAAATTAAAAATGTGAAAGTAGGCTTTTTGTGTAAAAGCTTTCTTCTTTTTTTTAAATTTAAGTATAGTTGATTTACAATATTATATTAGTTTCAGGTGTACAGCATGGTGATTCAGTATTTTTATAGATTATACTCCATTAGAAGTTATTATAAGATAATGGAATATAATTCCCTGTGCTATACAACATATCCTTGTTGCTTATCTATTTTACACATAATAGTTTGTATCTCTTAATTCTATGCTCCTAATTTGCCCCTCTTCCTTTCCCTCTCCCCTTTGGCAACTGCTGGTTTGTTTTCTATATCTATGAGTCTGTTTCTGGTTTTCATATACATTCATTTGTATAATTTTTTAGATTCCTCACATAAGTGATATCATACAGTATTTGCCTTTCTCTTTCAGACTTATCTCACTAAGCATAACATTCTCTAGGTTCATCCACATTGCTGGAAATGGCAGAATTTCATTCTTTTTTATGGCTAAGTAATATTCCATTGTACATATACCACATTAGCAATGTTGAGCATTTTTCATTTGTCTGTAAGCCATCTGTAAGCCTTCTTTGGAAAAATGTAAATTCAGGTCTTCTGCCCATTTTTTGATTGGGTTGTTTGTTTTTGTGAAAACTTTCTTTTTTTATTGTAGGCATTTATTACACTAAACTTCCCTCTTCAGTACTATTTTTTCAGCATACCAAAAGTTCTGGTATGTTGTGTTTTTTACTTCTTCTTTGATATAGTAATTGTTCAAGAGTGTGTCATCTAAGTTCCACATATTTGTGAATTTTCCCCTTTTCCGTCTCCTATTGACTTCTAGTTTCATGCCATTGTGTTCAGAAAAGATACTTGGTATACTTCCAATCTTCCTTAAACTTGTTGATTTGTTTTCTGATATATCTCAGAGAAAGCTCCATGTGCACTTGAGAAAAATCTACATTCTGCCCCTGTTGAGTGGGATGTTCTATATATGTCTGTTAGGTCTATAAATTTGTTCAACTTCTCTGTTTCCTTATTGTTATTCTATCCATTAGTGAGAGTTGGGTATTGAAGCTTCCAACTATTATTGTATTGTTGTCCATTTCTGCCTTCAATTATGTCAGTGTTTGCCTTATGGATTTAGGTATTTTGATGTTTGGTACATATAACATATGTAGTTATAATTGTTTCATCTTCCTGGTTGATTGATTCTTTTATGATTATATAATGTCCTTCTTTGTGTCTTATGACAGTTTTTGACTAAAAATCTATTTTGTCTGATATAAGTATAGCCACACCTCCTCTCTTTTGTTTACCACTTGTATGAAATATCTTTTTCCATACCTTCATCTTTAGCCTATGTGTGTATTTAAATCTAAAATGAATTCCTTAAAGACAGCTCGTGTTTTTATATCATTAAGCCATTCTTAGTCTCTTAATTGGGGAGTTTAATTTACTTACATTCAAAGTAATTATTGAAAGAGAAGGATGTACTATTGTCATTTTGTTAATTGTTTTTTGCTTATCTTGTAGTTATCTTGTCTGTCTTTTTTCTCTTCCTATTTCTTTGTGCTTGGATGATTTTTGTATTGATAAAGAAATCATTTTGATACCTTTCTTTCTTTTGTGTAACTTCTATATTCTTTTTTGTGGTAACCTGGGGACTTGCATAAAATATCATATAATTACAGTAGTCTATTTTAAGCTGATAATACATTCAATTAATTGCATTCAAAAATACTAAACTTTAACTTCTCCCTCCACTTTTATGTTACTGTTGTTACAATTTACATCTATTTATATTGTATATATTGTATATATTTATGTTACACTTAGCTTTAATACTTTTGCCTTTTAACTTTTATTCTGGTGTTAAAAGTGATATATCCACCACCATTACAGTTATACAGTATTCTGTAATTGTCTATATATTTACCTTTACCAATAGGTTTAATAATTTCTTAAGCTAATACGTTTCTGTTTAGCATACTATCATTTCAACTTGAACTCACTTAACATTTCTTGTAAGACAAATCTATTGATGTTAAAGTCCCTCAGCTTTTGTCTGTGAAAGTCTTTAGCTCTTCTCCCTTTTTGAAGGACAGCTTTGCTGGGTAAAGAATAATTGTTTAGCAGCGGGGGTTTGTTGTTAATTTCAGCATTTTGAATGCATTATCCCATTTCTTTCTGGCCTGCAAGATTTCTGCTGAAAAGTCTGCTAAAAAATTATGGGCTTTCCCTTGTGTGCAACAAGTCACTTTTCTCTAGATGCCTTCAAAATTTTCTGACTTTTTGATTTTTGACAATTTTTTTAAATTATTTATTTATTTATTTATTTATTTATTTATTTATTTATTTAGGCTGTGCCAGGTTTTAGTTGCAGCACAAAGCACTCCACCCACAGACCCTAATAAAAGCATGTGCCCAGGTTCTATCACTCTTTCTGCACCCTGCCTTGACCTCTCTGTGTGGCCCCTCAAGGTATGCCTTGCATTTCCTCTAAGACCTATGAGTAATAAACTTCTCTTTCAATTTCTCTTGTGATCTGTTAAACCTTGGCTCATCATCTGGCAAACTGTGCTCCCCTTAATAAATGTTAACTTAAAAGTCATAATAAGTACTCTTAAACATTTTTTGTGCACCAGCAATGTGTTAAGCTCTTTACACATATATCAATTAATCTTGATTTTTGAAATTAATTGTGCAATTTACCTTTTATGTCTGTAGTTAGAAGTAGTTTAAATAGCTCCAGAATTATCTATAGTTAGAAATAGTTTTAATAGCTCCAGAATTATCCTTTCATGTCTATAGTTAGAAATAGTTTAAATAGCTCTAGAATTAAATAGCTTCTTCAATATTTTTCAAAACCAGCCTGCAAAGTTCTCTGAGCCAGATATTGTTTATGCTATAACCCTTTGAATATTTCCTACTTAATAGTCATGGGCTTAGATTTTCTATTGCTTCTTGAGTCTTTTTTTGTAATTATTAATTTAATTATTTTATTTAAATTTGTATTAATGTCACAGAATGATTTACTTTTATTTCTTCTGTTTTTGGAGTATTTTCTTATTACCTTTTGTTTTTCATTGTTATTGTGTGTTTTTCTCTTCTTTATTCTGGAATATATTAGCTGATGATTCATAAATTTTATTACTTTATCAAAGATCTCACTTAGAATAATTTACTAAATTTACTAGTTTACATTTTCAAGTGCAGTATTATATTTTATAATAGTTTACTTTGGTGTTCACTGGAGGTACAGGACCTTTCAATTTGTTTCTGGATTTCTCACAAAGGGAATTTGTCCATTAATTTTTGCTGTTTTACACATATTTTTTTCAATTTTATTTAGGTGTATTTTGTTATTTTTTTTAACCTGAGCAGAATTAAAATTTTTATATTGCATTGTTTAGTAAGGAGTCTGTTTGAAGGCTGTAACTTACCTACTTTGTTTATCTCACATATGTTAATGGATTTCTGCATACCATTAAGTACTGATTTCAATTTACTATTTAACTCAGAAGTTATTCAAAGGGGAGGTTTTCCCACACCATGTGTGGTTGGATATTTTTTCTTTGCTTACTAAGAACTGAAATAATCATTCTCATCATTTATATAAGACTGAAAACAAAAGCAAAAACAAAAACAAAAAAACAAAAATCACTCTCATGAATGCAGTTAAAACTACTCATAATTCTTCTTCTTTCAGAAACTTGCACACATGTTTATTGCAGCAAATTAGCTAGAGTAGTCCATTTACAGGAAGACAGCATAAAGAGCACCACAGATACATTTCCCAGTGAAACAAGCAGAGCTCACTCTTTAAAAAGAAAAAAAAGGAAGAAAATCCAACCATTTAATATCTTTGGAAATTGTACTAATTATAAGAAATGTTTATTCAGGAAAATCTACTAAAACTTAAACAGAGATAGTCCACAGTATTTAAGAAACTTTCATTCTCCACCAACTCCCAGCTCAACTTGACAGGTATGTCCAAATCAGAGGTCACTGTATCTCACCTTGGGGGTCAGACCATCAACATTTCTTAACCCTACAACTCCAATTGGAAGAAGCTAAATTGCTGGTAAGTGTGCTAAAGATGTAGGTGTTTCATACCTATGCCCAACTCCTATATGGGACAGAGGCTCTACCTTTGGTATAGCAAACCAAGAATACTGAGGTCCTAATTTCACTTGCCATTGCTCACTTATAGACAAGAAAAAGAAACAAAAGCACCCAAATTGGAAGGGAAGAGGCAAAATTGTCACTATTTATAGATGGCATGGTACTTTATATAGAAAACCCTAACATCTCCACTCAAAGAATATTAGAACTAATAAGTGAATTCAGCAAAGTTGCAGTATATGAGATTAGTATACAGAAATTTTTTGAGTTTCTATACATTATAATTTACTATTAGAAAGAGGAAGTAAAAAATTTCTGTTTAAAATTGCATCAAAAATTTAAATATCTAAGAATAAACTTAATCTAGGAGGTGAAATACCTATACTCCAAAAACTAAAACATTAATTAAGGACATTGAAGATGAAACAAAGTAATGGAAAGATATCCAATGCTCTTGAATTGGAAGAATTAATATTGTTAAAATGGACATAAGTCCAAAAGCAATCTACATATTTAATGCAATACCTATTTAAAAATGCCTATGACATTTTTACAGAACTAGAATAAATAATCCTAAACTTCATATGGAATAACATAAGACCCTGAACTTTGCCAAAACAATCTTGAAAAAAAAAAAAGAAAAAGCTGGAGTTATCACCCCCCCCAGACTTCAGACTACACTAGAAAGTTACAGTAATCAAAGCAGCATGGTACTGGCACAAAAGCAAACACATAGATCAATGGAATAGCATAGAGACCCCAGAGTGAAGCCCTCTAAACTACAATCAATTAATCTCTGACAAAGGAAGCAAGAATATACAATGGAGGAAGACAGTCTCTTCAACAAATGGTGCTGGGAAAACTGGACAACAACATGTAAAACAATGAGATAAGAACATTACCTCACACCATGTAAAAAATAAACTCAAAATGGATTAAGTAGTTAAATGTATGATCAGAAACCATAAAAATCCTAGAAGAGAACATAGGCAAAACACTTTTTGACATAAATCCTAGCAATATTTTTCTGAACCCGTCTTCTAAGACTAAAGAACTAAAAGCAAAAATAAATAAATGGGACCTAATCAAACTTAAAATTTTTTTGCACAGCAAATGAAACCATTGGCAAAATAAAAAGGCAACATACTGAATGAGAGAAAATGTTTTAAGGTGGTGCAACAAAGAAGGGATTAATCTCCAAAATATACAAAGAGCTCATACACCCCAATATAAAAAGAAAAACAACCCAATCAAAAAATGGGCAGAAGATCTAAATAGACATTTCTCCAAAAAAGACATTCAGATAGCCAAAACGCCTATGGAAAGATGCTCAACATTGTTAATTATTAGAGAAAGGCAAGTCAAAACTACAATGAGTTTTCACCTCACACCAGTCAGAATGGCCATCATTAAAAAGTCTACAAAAAATAAATGTTGAAGAGGGTGTGGAGAAAAGGGAACACTCTTACACTCTTTGTGGGAATGTAAATTGGTACAGCCACTATAGAGAACAATATGGAGGTTCCTTAAATAACTGAAAATAGAGCTACCATATGATCCTACAATCCCACTCCTGGATGTATGTCTGGAGAAAAACATAATTCAAAACTATACATGCACCCCAATGTTCAGTGAAGCACTATTTACAATAGCCAACACATGGAAGCAACCCAAAAGTCCATCGACAGATGAATGGGTAAAGAAGACCTGGTATATATATACAATAGAATATTACTCAGCCATAAAAAAGAATGAAATAATGTCATTTGCAGCAACATGGATGGATCTAGAGGTTATCATACTAAGTGAAGTAAGTCAGACAGAAAAAAGACAAATATTATATCACTTATATGTGGAATCTAAAAAAAATGATACAAATGAATTTATTTACATAATGGAAACAGACTCACAGGCATAGAAAACAAACTTATAGTTACCAAAGGGGAAAAGTGTGGGAGGAAGATAAATTAGCAATTTGGGAGTAACATATACACACTACTATATATAGATAACCAACAAGGACCTACTGTATAGTAGAGGGAACTATACACAATATTTTCTAATAACCTATATGGGAAAAGAATCTGAAAAATAATATATATATGCATAAATGTGTATAACTGAATCACTTTGCTGTACCCCTGAAACTAACACAACATTGTAAATCAAATAGACTTCAATAAATAAATAAATAAATAAATAAAATATAAAACACTAATTCAGCGATACATACATCCCAATATTCATAGCAGCAGTATTTGCAATAGCCAAGATACGGATGGAACCTAAATGGTCATCAACACATGAATGGATCAGGAAGATGTGGCATATATATATACACACAATGGAATATTACTCAGCCATAAAAAGAATGAATTTCTGCCAGTTTCAGCAATGTGGATGGACCTAGAGAATGTTATGCTTAGTGAAATAAGTCAACAGAGAAAGAAAAATACTGTATTGTATCACCTTAAGTGGAATCTAAAGAATAATACAAATGAATGTATATGCAAAACAGAAATGTACTCACAAATATAGAATACAAACTAGTGGTTACCTAAGGGGAGAGGGAAGGGTGGAGGGGCAAATTAGGGTTATGAGATTAAGAGATAGAAACTATTACGTATAAAATAGATAAGCAACATGATATATTATATAGCACAAGGAATTATAGTCATTTTCTTGTAATAACTTTTAATGGAGTATAATTTTTTAAAATACAGAATCATGATACTGTACACACCTGAAACTAATATAATGTAAATCAACTATACTTGAATTAAAAAAAAAATTAAATGTCAGTGGTCTAAATTCAGCAACTAAGGACAAAGACTGTCAGAGTGAATAACAAAAAATAAGACTCAATTATATGGTGTCTATAAGAAATCCCCTTTAAATATAAAGACACAGATTAAAAGTAAAGGGATGGAGAGAGATATAACATGCTAACACAAATCCAAAAAAGAAAGCATAGTTATATTAATTTCAGACAAAGTAGACTTCAGAGCAAGAAAACTTATCAGGAATAAGGAGGGACTTAATGTAAATAATAATAATAATGATGTTGATGATGATGGTGATGATAAATTCTCCCAAAAAATGGTAGCAATAGTTACTTTGTTTGTATCTGGTAAAAGAGTGTCAGAGTGTCAGAATACATGGGACAAAAACTGATAGAAATTCATCAAGAAAGAGATTAATTTACTGTTATAAATGGAGACTTCAACATTCCTCTATCTGTAACTGACAAGTCCAGCAAGTATAAAATTAGTAAGGACATAGTCAAACTGAACAACACCATCAATCAACTGGATCTAATTCACAGCTATAGAATATTTAACCTAGAAAGAGTAGGATACACATTATTTTCAAGCTCGTGTTTTATATTTACCATGATAGGCCACATTTTGGGATGTAAACAAATGGAAAAAAATAGAAATCATATGAATTATGCTCCAAATGTAAAAGAATAGACATCATATGAATTATGCTCTCATACTAGAATGGAATTCAACTAGAAATCAATAAAATAAAGACAACTCATATATCCTAAAATATTTGGAGATTAAACCATATGTTTCAAAACAAAATGTAGGTGAAAGAAGTCTCAAGAGAGATGAAAATGTATTTTAAAGTAAATAAAAATTAAAATACAACTTATCAAAATTTGCAGAATGCAATGAAAGTAGTGCTTAGAGAGAAATACATAGCATTGAATACATATACTAGAAGTGAAGAAAAATGTAAAATCAATAATCTAAGTTTCCACCTTAGGAAACTAGAAAGAGAAGAGAAAATTAAATCCAAAGTAAGCCAAAGAAATTTTAAAAATAAAAATTTTAGAAGAAATCAATAAAATTGAAAACAGGATAATCAATAAGGGGAAATCAGCAACAACAAAAAACTGGTAATTTGAAAAGGTAATAAAATTAATCAACCTCTAGCCAGGATAACAAATAAAAAAAGAGAGCAGACACAAATTATTAATAGTAAAGAATAAAGAGGGAGCATCACTACTGATCCCATGAACATTAAATGGAAAATAATGGAATATTAAAAACAATTCTATGCCCACAAATTTGACAACTAGATAAAACAAATGAACTCCTTGAAACACACAATCTACCAAAACTCACACAAGGAGAACTAGATAATATGAATATGCCTATATTTATTAAAAAAATGAATCCATAATTAACAACTTTCCAAAACAGAGGAAACCAGGGCCAGATGGCTTCATTGATGAATTATACCAAGTACCTAGGGAATGAATTAAACCAATTCTCTACAATTTCTTGAAAAATAAAAGAAGCAGAGGGCATACTTCCTATCTCATTCTACAAGGCAAGCATTACACTAATATCAAAACCAGGCAAACATTACAAGAAAGGAAAACTACATACTGATATCTGTCATGAACAATTATCCAAAAATCCTCAACAAAATACTAGCAATTTGAATTCTAAAACATATAAAAATAATCATTCTGCATAACCAGGTAGGATTTGTTGCAGGTATACACACTGGTTTAACATTCAAAAAAGAGTTTATGTAATCCATCTCATCAATAGGCTAGTGAAGGAAAATTTTATGATTATATAAATAGATGAAGAAAAAGTAATTGACAAAGTCCAAACCATTTATGATAAAAACTTTTAGCAAACTAATTGTAAAGGGAAGCTTTCTCAACTTCAAAAAAACATCTATTAAAAAACCCACAGAGAACAGTGTCAGCAAGGTGGCAGACTAGGAAACTCCAAGACCACATTTCCTCATGAAAACACAAAATAAACAACAACATGCAGAGCAAAATGGCTCTGTGGGAACTCTAGAAACTAGTTAAGAATATGCAACAACCAAGTTAACACCTAACCAAAAAAAAGCCACACTCAAAATGGTAGAAATTATCACTGTGCTTTTACTTACCCTTGCTCTACTGCCTCCCTGGAACAGTGCATCACAATAAAGAAGAAGTCAACCAATTCCTGTTTCCTCCTTTGGAATGGAAGGGAAAGAGAATTTGCTTGCAATCTTCTGATTTCTCTTGGGGCTTCCCAAGGGATGTGTTTCTGTCTCACCTGATGAGGAATGCAGGTGGAAATGATGTCATAGTTTGGTTATTGGATTGAGGCCACTGAACACAGTAGTGGGTATCATAATGTAAAAGAGATGCAAGAGAACTGCAGACTTGAAAATATGAGGGAATAAGAATTTATGAGCAGAGAATACAATAGAATGTCTAAGTTTTCAAGAATGAGCAGGAGTGAAACACTTAGGGGAAATTAAGACACTTAAAAACAGTCATGTTTATGGAGGAATTAAGGAGATAAAAGCACATGCATAGTCCCAGGGATGATGTACGCCATGGAAAGGTCAAAGAGAACCTTGAACCTTTACACCAGTCTGATTATTAAATGTATTCTACATGAAGCCAATCCACAGACTTTGAAAGGTGGGTGTCTTTTTAAATGCCCAATTTTCAGCAAAAGATCAGAAGGTATAAAAAAAAGGAAAACATGATCCATTCAAAGAAAGAAGATAAATCTTCAGTAACTACCTGTAAAGAAACACAGATCTCGGACTTACTTGAAAAATATTTTAAAACAACCATCTTAAATATGCTTATTGAGCTAAATGAGAACAGAGATAGACAGCTAAACAAAATCAGGAAAATAATATATAAACAAAATGAGAATATCAATGAGATAGAAATTATTAAAAAGAACCATACAGAAATTCTGGAGATGAAAAACACAATAACTGAGTTGAAGAATTTACTATAGGTGTTCAAAAACAAGCTCAAAGGGGCAGAAAAATAAATCATCAAACTTGAAGACAGGTCATTTAAAGTATTGGGTGTGAGGGGCAAAAAGTAAAACAATAAAGACTAGTAAACAGATCCTGAAGGACTTATAAAACACCATTAAACCAATCAATATACATATGCATTATTGGGGCACCAGAAGAAAGATAAGGACAGAGAGTGATTTGAAGACATAATAACCAAAAACAACTCAAATATGAGAAAAGACTTGAATGTACAAATTACAAGAAGCTCAATTAATTCAAAGTAGAAAAAACCCAGAAGTCACACATGTAGACACACTATATATAACAAAGCTATTAAAAGACAAAGGGAGAATCTTGAAAGTAGAAAGACAAAAGTGACTTGCCACATACAACAGACCCTAAATAAGATTATCAGTCTATTTCTTATTAGAAACATGACAGGCCAGAAAGCAGTGAAATGATATCTTTGAAGTGCTGATTAAACAAGCAAACAACAGAATAATACTGGACCTCTCGTACAAAAAAATGTTATACAAAGTCTTTCAAGTTGAAATAACTAGACACAAGACAGTAACTCAAAAGTTTTCAAAAATAAAAAGTTTTCAACCTGCAGCCTGTGAAAAGGAGACCCCAAACACACTAAGATAAGCAAAAGGAGACGACAGAAAAACACACAGCAGATGAAGGAGCAGGGTCAAAACACACCAGACTTAACAAATGAAGAGGAAATAGGTAGTCTACCTGAAAAAGAATTCAGAATAATGATAGTAAGGATGATCCAAAATCTTGGAAATAGAATAGACAAAATGCAAGAAACATTTAACAAGGACGTAGAAGAACTAAAGAGGAACCAAGCAATGATGAAAAACACAATAAATGAAATTAAAAATACTCTAGATGGGATCAATAGCAGAATAACTGAGGCAGAAGAAAGGATAAGTGACCTGGAAGATAAAATGGTGGAAATAACTACTGCAGAGCAGGATAAAGAAAAAAGAATGAAAAGAACTGAGGACAGTCTCAGAGACCTCTGGGACAACATTAAACGCACCAACATTCGAATTATAGGGGTCCCAGAAGAAGAAGAGAAAAAGAAAGGGACTGAGAAAATAGTTGAAGATATTATAGTGGAAAACTTCCCTAATATGGGAAAGGAAATAGTTAATCAAGTCCTGGAAGCACAGAGAGTCCCATACAGGATAAACCCAAGGAGAAACATGCCAAGACACATATTAATCAAACTGTCAAAAATTAAATATAAAGAAAACATATTAAAAGCAGCAAGGGAAATACAACAAATAACACACAAGGAAATCCCCATAAGGTTAACAGCTGATCTTCCAGCAGAAACTCTGCAAGCCAGAAGGGAGTGGCAGAACGTATTTAAAGTGATGAAGGAGAAAAACCTACAACCAAGATTACTCTACCCAGCAAGGATCTCATTCAGATTTGATGGAGAAATTAAAACCTTTACAGACAAGCAAAAGCTGAGAGAGTTCAGCACCACCAAACCAGCTTTACAACAAATGCTAAAGGAACTTCTCTAGGCAAGAAACACAAGAGAAGGAAAACACCTACAATAATAAACCCAAAACATTTAAGAAAATGGGAATAGGAACATACATATCGATAATTACCTTAACTGTAAATGGATTAAATGCTCCCACCAAAAGACACAGGCTGGCTGAATGGATACAAAAACAAGACCCATATATATGCTGTCTACAAGAGACCCACGTCAGACCTAGAGACACATACAGACTGAAAGTGAGGGGATGGAAAAAGATATTCCATGCAAATGGAAATCAAAAGAAAGCTGGAGTAGCAATTCTCATATCAGACAAAATAGACTTTAAAATAAAGACTATTACAAGAGACAAAGAAGGACACTATATAATGATCAAGGGATCGATCCAAGAGGAAGGTATAACAATTGTAAATATTTATGCACCCAACATAGGAACACCTCAATACATAAGGCAAATACTAACAGCCATAAAAGGGGAAATCGACAGCAACACAATCATAGTAGGGGACTTTAACAACCCACTTTCACCAATGGACAGATCATCCAAAATGAAAATAAATAAGGAAACACAAGCTTTAAATGATACATTAAACAAGATGGACTTAATTGATATTTATAGGACATTCCACCCCAAAACAACAGAATACACATTTTTCTCAAGTGCTCATGGAACATTCTCCAGGATAGATCATATCTTGGGTCACAAATCAAGCCTTGGTAAATTTAAGAAAATTGAAATCGTATCAAGTATCTTTTCCGACCACAACGCTATGAGACTAGATATCAATTACAGGAAAAGATCTGTAAAAAATACAAACACATGGAGGCTACACAATACACTACTTAATAACGAAGTTATCACTGAAGAAACCAAAGGGGAAATCAAAAAATACCTAGAAACAAATGACAATGGTGATATGACGTCCCAAAACCTATGGGACGCAGCAAAAGCAGTGCTAAGAGGGAAGTTTATAGCAATACAAGCCTACCTCAAGAAACAGGAAACATCTCGAATAAAAAACCTAACCTTGCACCTAAAGCAACTAGAGAAAGAAGAACAAAAAACCCCCAAAGCCAGCAGAAGGAAAGAAATCATAAAGATTAGGTCAGAAATAAATGAAAAAGAAATGAAGGAAACAATAGCAAAAATCAATGAAACTAAAAGCTGGTTCTTTGAGAAGATAAACAAAATTGATAAACCATTAGCCAGACTCATCAAGAGAAAAAGGGAGAAGACTCAAATCAATAGAATTAGAAATGAAAAAGGAGAAGTAACCACTGACACTGCAGAAATACAAACGATCATGAGAGATTACTACAAGCAACTCTATGCCAATAAAATGGACAACCTGGAAGAAATGGACAGATTCTTAGAAATGCACAAACTGCCGAGACTGAACCAGGAAGAAATAGAAAATATGAACAGACCAATCACAAGCACTGAAATTGAAACTCTGATTAAAAACCTTCCAACAAACAAAAGCCCAAGACCAGATGGCTTCACAGGCGAATTCTATCAAACATTTAGAGAAGAGCTAACACCTATCCTTCTCAAACTCTTCCAAAATATTGCAGAGGGAGGAACACTCCCCAACTCATTCGACGAGGCCACCATCACCCTGATACCAAAACCAGACAAAGATGTCACAAAGAAAGAAAACTACAGGCCAATATCACTGATGAACATAGACGCAAAAATCCTCAACAAAATACTAGCAAACAGAATCCAACAGCACATTAAAAGGATCATACACCATGATCAAGAGGGAAAAATGAAGTTGGGAGGGCTATAGTAAACAAAGAGTTCATGGTTTTTCCTTGGATGAGCTCTTTCCAAGAAAGAGATTAAATCTTTCTTCTTTCTCTTGGGCTCTGCTATTGTCACAGTGTGTGAAAGCTTCCCTTTCTGGTCTCCTGACTCTATTTAAATTGAGATTTTTATTTATTTATTTATTTATTTATTTATTTATTTATTTATTTATTTATTTACATTCCTCCCTTTTCATCAAGATTTCTCTGAAATCATCACTGATCAAGAGTCAGCTTTGTAGTTTCAGTGGCTGTTTCTTTTTTGTTCCTCAGTGTCAGAAAGGACCTTTCCTGTGTGTAGTGTCTCAAATTAGAGGGAAAGTATACAGAATGGAAACTTATTAAGGTCACATTTGAGTATCAAGGAAGAATAGGAGGGAGAACTCTCAGGCACTTTTCATTTAAAGCCTATACGTTATCAAAATTATAGATCATCTGAAGGGTTATGCCACCATCAAAGTTTGGCTACAAACTTCCAACATGCCTGATGCAGATATTTTAAGAAAGTTATCTCATGAGATATCATCTGCTTCAATTCTGGGAAATCTTTACTTTCAGGTCACCAGATGATGTGCAGGTGTGTCATGTGAATCCAAGAGTCTATTCCTTGAAGTTTGGTGGCACAAGTGTCGTTTAGCAATACCTGAGAGGGGCCTTTCCAGAGAGTTTGAAAAGAGTTCTTCTGGCGGTTTCTTTTCCAACAGACAAAATATCCTGGATGCAAGATGAGATGTTTAAGTTCTTTATCTCCCAAGAATGGACTGTTAAAAGATTGCTCTAACAAAACATGGTTATTTTTAATAAAAGAAATTAAGGCTTCAAAATATTGGAGTATCTCTCCTTTAATCAGTTGTGTGGCAAAAGCAGCAGGAGCCAAGTGCATTGGGCTTCCTGTGAGTATCTAAAAGGGTGAAAGTTTATGAGTTTCAGAAGGGGTGAATCTAAGATTTAGTAAACCAATAGAAATACTTTCAGCCAATGTATTTGGAGGATAAAAATTTTGCCACTAGAGTCTTAATATGCCACTAGTGCATTTGACTAAACCAGAGGATTGAAGGTGGTAAGTGCAGTGAAATGTTGTAAAACTGGGTAAAGGGAAAAGACTTATCAAAGTACCTGGACAGTAAAATGGGTTCTTTGATCACTCTAAAGTTTGAGAGGAGTTTCTCAGGTAGGGACAATCTTTCCCAAGAGAACTTAAGCCACAGAAAAAGGCAGTAGTTTGTCTATATGGGAAGGCTTCGGTCCAGTGTGAAAACATACAAACCAATGACTAAAACTTATTTATAACGATGAGATGAAGGAAGTTGTATGAAATCTAGTTGCCAGACCTTGAATTGTCCATTAGACAGTTTAAAATGTCCAGGAGCAGTACAAACTGGCTTCCCTGGTTTAAATTTTGGATAAGTGGGACAAGTAAAGTAGGCAATTTTTGTGGCCTTGTTAATGTTTCCCCACCAATATTCTTTAAGGTTATTATTTTCTTAGTAGACCAATGGTTTATTACATGTACAGTGGTGAGGAGTGGGGATTTTAGAGTCTCCAGCAAAACTGGGCTCTTATTTGATCCAGAGCTTCCTCTTTTTATTAAACCAACAATTGTTGAATTTTGAATCTTGTTTTTACTTTCCTGAGGCCAATTGTTGGGGTTCTCTACCGAATTTTTCTGTTATCATTTGGGAAAATATCCCTTTGAACTAAGACAGAGATTTGGCTGCTTTTGGTCCCTTAAAGGCTAGCATTCCTTGCATAAATGTCAGCAAGGTGATTTTCCTTAGCTTCCAGAGAGTCAAGTTTATCATGCCCTGGAATCTTAATAATAACAAAGCAGCAGGTAAAAATATTACATTCAAACATTCCTGAACATAGGGGGCATTTCAAATTTTATTTCCACTGTGAATAAGGAGGTCATTTTGCATTCACAGCACCCCCAAATGTTGAGCTACTCCAAAAACATATCTACTATCAGTATAAATATTTGCAGTTTTATTTTTGGCTATAGTACAAACCTGTGTAAAAGCCTATAATTCAGCCTGTTGGTCTGAAGTAGCCATAGGTAAAGATGCTGCCTGAACAACATCAAAGGGGCCACAATAGCACACCCAGCACAATATATGCCTTTGTCACCTTTAAAATAAGAATCATCAGTGAACCAAAAGAAGTCAATGTTACCCAAACAAATTTCCTATAGATCATTACAAGAATCCAAGAGGTCATCCATCAACATGAAGCAGTTGTGAGGATCTCCATTGGTGACAGAGGGGAGAAGAGTAACAGGATTAAGGTTATTACAACTTAAAAGAGTTATGTGAGGAACAGTTAACAAAAGGACTTCATAAGAGGTGAGGCTGCTGACTGAGATATGTTGAGTGTGATGAAAATTCAGGAGAAATTCTACTATATGAGATACAAAAATGGTTAAAGGGGATCCCAAAACAATGATCTCAGTGGCCTTTATGGCTCTAAGGTAAGGGGTTTTCCCCATGCTACAGGGTCCAGTTGATGGCTATAATATCCTACAGGTCCCCGTGTTTTGGGGTAAGTAGCTCAAAGGGCATTCTCTTTCTTTTCACATACAAAAGGGAAAAAGGAAATCTGATCATTGGGATGCCCAAGAGCATGTGGGTTTATAAAACTCTCCTTTAAGGCCTTGAAGCCTATGTCATCCAGTTCTTCCCATACAGTTGAGTGGGGGTTGTTATTGTTGAATAAAATATACAGAAGTTTGACCATAAGAGAGAAATTTGGAATCCAACTTTGGCAAAAAAATAACTAGCTTAAGGAAATTTTGCAGCTAGTGCTTAGTTTTGGGTTTTGAGACCCTTGGGATACCATGAAGTCTATCTGGATCTAAATGTAGCCCTTGTTCTGATATTAGATACCTAGATATCAAAACTGGGTTTGAGCAAGCTTCAAGTTTTCTTTGGCGACCTTATGTCCCTCTAAGGCTAAATGCTTTATTTAGCAAGTAGATGGTGTCCTGTGGATGTCTCCTTTGAGGAGGCTTAAGAAGGTGAGCAAAGAATCAAAGGAGCAAATAATCTACATATTGTAACAATGTAGAAAATCTAGGGAACTTTATTTTAGTAGATCATCATTCAGTATTTGGGAGAAATAAGGTTTCTCAGTAAAACTCTGAAGCATTAATATCAAGGTGAATTGTTTTTTGTTTGTTTGTTTGTTTTCCTGAGTGAAGGCAAAAAGGCATTGGCTAGCTTCATTATCTGGAATACTAAAGAATGTTCTGCATAAATTAATTACAGTAATAAATTTAATTCTGATGAGAATGGATGTTAGTAATGTATGTTAGGAGCAACAGGATGTCAAGGATAACAATGTGGTTTATTGCCTGGAGGTCCTGGGCAAACCTCCACCTTCAGCACTTAGGTTTTCTCACCAGTAAAATGGGAGTGTTAAAGGGACCAGTATAAGGGAAATGAGACCTTGAGACTTGTAATCTTCTATTATAGGCTTTATGACTGCGAATACTTATAGGGTATTGATTAATTCTGGGAAGAGGATTTGAGGGGTCTTTTTGAATATTGATGAGAGGTGCACTGTGAATTTTCCCAATATCGGTTGAAGATTTTGCCCATTAGGAAGGTGGTAGCTTATTCAATAGGAACAAATATTCAGTCTTTCCAGAATCAGCTTTAGTACCATCAGAGATGGAGCAAATAAAAGATGTCAAAGAGTTATTCAATTCACCGGGTTGGTTATTTTGATGACTATTGTCAAGTTCTAGCATTATTTCCCTCTTTCAGGAGAAAGAAATCCTGGCATAATACTTTAAGAAGTCTTGGCCTAAGAAATGGATAGGGGTGGAGGAACTAAGGAGAAAAAGTGTGTATCTCTCAAAAGGCCTAAACAAAAAGGAATAGGTTCAGAAACAGAAACTTTTTGAGGTTCACCAGAGATTCCCACTATTTAAACTATTTTAGTACTCACAGGCAGGGGCTAGTAGGGGATTTTAGCACCAAGAGTGTGGCTCTGGTGTCAGTTAGGACTGGAAGTGATTAATCCCCAATCTGGAGTAACATTTTTCCAAGCCAATTAAGAGGGAGGATTTGGAAGTGTTCCTGTAGTTCCTTGAAGCCACACCATTGAAAATTGGGAGAACATTGGAAAGGCTGGTTAGAGGGCTGAAGGTGCCTAAAGCACTTAAATTTGTAACAATCTTGGTCCCAATATCCTGGCTATTTGCAATAATAGCTGAAACTGGGAGGTTTTGGGTTTTGTTTATGAGTCTTCATTTGCTGGAGTTGAAGATTAATCATTTTGGTGGTCTTCCTTGTAGGTAATTCATCTAGAGTGCAAGAGAGCTGGTTTGTCAGATTAACTAAATCCGGAGTGGACATAGTTTCCCATTCTATCCCAGGCCTTTTTACTAGAAAGGAAAGGTCCTGGTTTAGCCCTTTAATAAACATAGAGCTAAAAACCACCTGGGTGGAATCAGCATCTGAAGGATGACCAGAATTTTCTTAAAAAACAATGTGAATTTGATTGTAATATTCATAAACAGGTTCATCAGATTTTTGTGTGCAAGTCCAAATTTTGTTCCAATCAGCAGGCTTTGGAAAAGCCCTAGAAATTACTTGATGAAGTCAACTAGCAATTGCTCAAGCCTGGTCATATAATAAGATAGTGGGCTGGTTTCCTGTTTGTAATTCTAGAGAGCTTTCAAGATTTTTCCAATTAGTGGTTTTCATACAATGCTTGCCCTGACCTTTGTATTAGGTATATAATACAAAACATATAAACTAGCTGATATAAGTCAGAGAAACCAGGTTGATAAGTTTGAATGACTATATTAAATACCTCAGCAAATCTGTGAGGATTTTGATTACTTTGGGAAGATCTTTGACTATGGCTCACAGTTCAGCTTTAGACCAGGGATATAGGAAATTAAGGGTTTAGCGTCTGAATCATCAGAAGGCTTAATTTTTAAGGAACAGGTTCCGATAAAGTCAGAGGAAAAGGAAGTGGGGAGAGTTTCAGAGAAAAGAAATTTAGTGAGAGAATTAGTATCGGGGAAACTAAGGGTATAGAGGAGGAAGGGAAGGAGGAAGATGATGCTGGGTGTAGAGCTAGGCCACAAAAACTGAAAGAGAAAGTCAAGATGGTACCAGAGTCAGAGCCTGAGACAAAAAAAGCCATGGAATAAGAGCCTGAGGTTTTCAGAGCCATTCTATCTTTCTTCATTTATATGTTTGCTTCAGTTAATTTTATTTTACTTTATTCTTTTTAATAAGTGATTATTTATTTTTTAATAAATTTATTTATTTAATTATTTTTGGCTGTGTTGGGTCTATGTTGCTGCACGTGGGCTTTCTCTAGTTGCGGCGAGCAGGGGCTACTCTTCGTCACGGTGCGTGGGCTTCTCTTTGCGGTGACTTCTCTTGTTGCAGAGCACAGGTTCTAGGCATGCGGGCTTTAGTAGTTGTGGCACGTGGGCTCAGTAGTTGTGGCTTGCAGGCTCTAGAATGCAGGCTTAGTAGTTGTGGCACACGGCCTTAGTTGCTGTGTGACATGTGCGGTGTTCCTGTACCAGGGCTGGAACTCATGTCCCCTGCATTGGTGGGTGGATTCTTAAAACTGCACCACCAGTGAAGCCCTGCCTCGGTTAATTTTAAAATTGTATTTTGCAGAAAGGGAATTATAGACTTTTGGTAATATTGGAAAACCTCAAAATAACAATAGAAGTAAGCAGTCACTCAGTTTTGGAAACTTTTGAGCTGTTGTAGTCCAATTTGGTTTTAAGGAACTTAAGTTTGGCGATTTTGAAAGTTCTCCATAATGGCCATTGGTATTGTAAATTGCCTTTGGTCAGGTTGGTTCATTTAGTTAGAAAGCACATGAGGAAGGGCCATGGTTTTTAAACATAAAATTGTCTGGAAGCCCTATAGGGGGTGCATCCTCAAAATATTTAGATGACTGGAATCTCATTTCCTTTAGAATAAAAGAATAATTTTCAAACAGCTTAAACAGCTCAATTCAAACAGCTTGTACCTCAAACAGCCTGCAAACATAATACCTACCAGTTCTAAGAAAACAGCTTGGTCTCAGAGGAGCCAGGCCAAAGGCTTTCCAGCCCATTTCCATAGGACAACCCCTAATCCAAAAGAATAGGCCTAATGCTGACAAACTGGTACAGTTTTGTGTAACAACCCCTTTTCCTAAAAGAAAGGGTTGAAGGCTAGCCAGTTTTAGGAGAAACAGCCTGTTTCCAAAGGGAATGGGCCAGGGGCTGGCCAGTTTCAGTTAAAACAGTCTGATCTCTAGATCAGACCAAAGTGCCATATGAGTACTTCAATACAGAACAGTCTTAACCAGAAAAAAAAAAAAAAAAGAAACCTTTAAATAGACCCTGAATAAATCCTGGAAAGCTTCAAATGCATAGAAGGCATGAGCTCAGACACAGTAGAAAGACATACCTTCAAACTCCGAGGTTGGCAAGAAAAGCAGTGAGCTATTGGAGTTCAATTTTGGGGGTTATTTTTGGTTTTTTTTTTTAAGCTGAGTTCTCTGAATATTTATTACAATGGGTCATCAGTAGTAACAGGGCTGGGGGTGAGACACACAAGGCTCATTTGCCCTTCAGGTAGATCTTGGGTGTCTGCCAACCTGGGGGCTTCCTTCAGTCCCGCCTCCCGCCAGATGCACCTCAGGTGTCTCTCCAACTTCATCTGCTTTCGGTTCAGGTGTCCTTCCCTGACTTTCTGCCATAGGAACCAGGTCCTCTTGACCAGCTTGTGTTACTTGTGATGATTCCACTTCTGCCAGTGGATCTTGAGCACATTTTTGCACTGTATCTGGGGTGCATCCCAGACCTCCTTACCACTCTGCTCGACCCCTTCCCCCACCTGACTGGTGGACACTCATAGAGTTGAGCTAGAGACACAGTCCCTGGGGCTCCAGCGTCCAGTCTGGGCAGGAGGTAGCGAACGGTCAGCCAGCTCTCCAGGGGTCTGATGGACATCTTCCTGGGGACACGCATCTTCTCAAGCTACATGTGGACCCACCTGCCAGGGAGGGAGGCAACCCCACTTGGGCCTGTTGCTTGTGTACTGTAGCGAGGCCTGCAGTCATGCCTTCCAGGCACCCCAAAGACAGGCCAGGGCCCACTGCAGCCTGCCCAGGGAACAGCCCTGAGCAGCTGGGAAGTCAGGCACACCAGGAACATGGTCTGTGCGTAGCGCCAGCCCCAGGTGCTCAGTAGAGCCTCCCTGAGCCTAGCTTCACCCCGAGGTGCCCACCGGTTGGGTGGTGTCGACGCTCTGGTCTTAGGACCCAAGCTCCAACTGACTGCGCCGCCTCGGCTGTCCCTGGAGCCCACGCGCCACAGCCTCACACCGACTTTTCCTAGACGTGGCTGGGAGACTCAACTGACCATTCCGCTGCCGCCAATTTTGGGTTTTGCACCTGTTTGCTCACCAGCCATGGAGCCTTCAAGGGTCTTCTCTGGTCCCCGTATAGGCCACCAAAATATTGACATAAAAAAAATAGACTGAAAGATTTTTCTCCAGGAAAAATGGGTTTGTTCTGCATCAACAGAGAACTGCTATTTAGGAGTCTGCAACCATATAGAGTCAGTGCAAGTCCTTGCAGAGCAAGGAGGGAGAACACTTTTATAGAGAGAAATAAGAAGTTGGGGGAGTTATAGTTTACAAGGCGTCCATGGCTTTTTATTGGCTGAGTCCTTGCCAGGAAAGAAGAGGAGTCTTTTTTCTTTTTGTTGGGCTCTGCAATCATCACATGGTGTGAGAGCTCTCCCTTCTGGTCACCTGACTCTAATTAAGTTTTTTGTTTATTAAGTTTTCACAACCTCAACAGTAATTAGAGAGATTAAAAATAAAGTGTCACTAACATGTCACCTTAGAATTATTAGAGGGCAAAACTAGAGGATCAAATAATTTGAAATGTTGGTAGGAATCTGGGGAACCATAAACCCTCATATATAGTCAGTGGGAATTTAAGCTGCTGTGGATGTTTTGAGGCACTATAGCAATATTTAGTAAAATTGAAGATGCTTATGTTTGAGCAATTCCATGACTGGGGAATATATTAAAAAATAAATAAAATAAACTTTTGCCAGGTGCATAAGGGGCTATGTTTTAGTTTGTTCATTAGTTTAACTTGTAGTAACAGAGAGTTGGAGACAACCTAGGTGCCCATCTATAGTGGAATGAATGCATGAAATGTATATACAATGGATTGTAATGCACTTTAAACTAAAATTACACAATAAATCATGCATAAGTTTTAGAATTATATGCAGTGAAGAAGTAAGACATAAAATAAAGCAGAATACCATATTTAAAAAACACATAAAAACAAAACTTTATATTTCCACAGATCTATCTGTTTATTTACTGTCTAGATATAAATATAGAGATGGTATGCAAGATGGATTGGAAAGACATATATCAAATACATAAAAGTGTATGTCTATGGGAGAGGAAAAATAAGTTGGAGAAGGATGAAGAATAAAACCTGCTAAAATTATCTTTTAACAAACATAGGGCTGTGATGACAGTATTCCATGAAGTGAGCATAAAACACAATTCTATACACTGGAGTTAAGAGAGAGAAAAACATATCCCTGACTCTTAGCATATAGCTTACACAAACTAAATTTCTGAAATAGTACTTTGCAATTTGCATTTCTAATATGCTCCTCAACTGATTTTGATGCCTATTAAAATTTGTGAATAACTGCCATACTCTATTACCTTAATCACATGCTAAGTATCGGTGCCATATTACTTCCTGAATTCCAGAGTTGCCCATAACATGTGCAAGAGTACACATGGAACAAAAGCCAAAAAGTATGCTCGCATAACATATGCTCAAACATTAAATGTTATTGTGTTAAAAAAACATGTCATATCATCCTGCTGTACAAGTATATCTGTTTAACAACTTAATGAAAAGTAATGTGTTTTTATTTGTCAAGTCTTTTAGTGTCTTTAGTGTGTGTATGTGTGTGCACATATGTGCAGATCCAAGGAGGAGGGTTGGGGCAGATTGATTCAATCTTATCCAGAGTTGAGCTCAGTTTGGGTTTTATTGTTGCAATGGCTACCTTCATTGAACGACAGGCTTCAAGTTCTTCCAGCAGTGGGTCTGCTGATACTTTTCTTTGTGTGAAATCTGAAGTGCTGGAGGGTTTTTGTTGGTGTTTTTGCTGTACATTCAAATTTCAGTGGCTCTTGGACACCTGTGTCAATTGTGTGGGAGTCACTTTATGTTCTTAGTGTCCTCTAGCAATAGTCTGCTGTGGCTGGTTACTCAGAGTTAAGCTCATGTTGTGAGTGGAGAGGCCATGGTTCTTCTCACCCAACATTAGTTTTACATTTCTTTGAAACAGAAGGTTCAATTACATTCCATTTCTAAGCCAAATAGCCAATTTTTGAAACCCTGAACTTTTAGTTCAGCTACCGAGAGTTTTGTTTGTTTTTATTATGTCTGAGAATTAGTCATATTAAAGTAAAAATATATTGCATGCTTGTAATGCTAAATTCAAGGTTACTCACTCATACTCCTTCTACTCTTATTGACTGTTCATATAATTTAAGTATGATGTATTATAGAATTAAATACATTTCTCTCTAATAAATTAACACTTTTGATCCTTTAAAAACACTAATAAACTAGCAACTAAATGTCTAAGTGTTGAGGTAGTTTTAGGATACCAAGTTACATCTCTGTGTTTGAATATTTGCAAGTGAAGAAGACTGAGCAGTTGGAAAACAATGTTTGTGCATCACTTGGTCACACAAGTTTTGCTGGAATGCATATAAAGCATATATTTGAAGCTCCCCTCCAATCCAAAAAAAAAAAAAAACCCTGAAAACACTAAAAAGTGAAGTAGGAGACATTTATATCATTAACATTGACATGAACTGACGTTCTTTTGACCATGCACTTGACCCTTAAGGGTTAAACTAGAGTATAGAAATATTTTCTGATTTTACAGAATGTCACAACAAGTACAGAATTATGTCTTTAAAGTCTTCTTTTAATAGAATGCACATGACTAAAAATCTGACCTCTCCTCTATCCATCAAAAACATTAAAAAATCATACCTTTAATTATAAGTTAATTTTTTTCGTTTCTTACTTAATTATATCAACTCAGTGGAAGACTTATTTAGAAGCATGTAGTCAAATTGCAGACAATGCATAAAGTTAGTCTGATGTGCAAAATTAGTAGATTCAAAATTGGAGATTTAGCCTTAACAGAAATGTCATGACACTTAAGTCTGCTTCTACAAAATAAAATAGTTTATAACTATTTCAAATTGCTTCATCCTCCATACAAATCAGTATTCCCTTATGATTGTTTTAACATGTTAGGTTCCATAAACCACAAGTCCTCTATTTTTAAAGTACAAGATGAGAAGATGAGATTCCAATATAGAACTCTTTCCAAGTCCTTCAAAGGATAGTGCAGACAATTATCCATTCATTCTAATGTAGAACAACATGAGTCAGCAGTTGTTGCTATCATTTAATCTAATTTATTAATTGTTTAAAAATTATAAAGCCATACATAGATATAATGCATTATATTAAAGCCTACACACTTTCAAGCTTCCACCTTCTAAACAGAAATCAATGTGTGCTTAATGGAGAAAATAACAAAAATAATTTGGGAAATAAAATTTATGTAGTTGCAAAATCCATTATGTAACATTGAGAATATTTATAATATACATTCTTAGCATCAGATGCAGATGTGGAAATTATTTTTATATTTAGGTTACAATTCCATTACGTTGTAGCTCTGGATTTAAAAAGTATGTTTTGTTTTTTATTTTGTTTTCATTCATTTGAAACAGAGGTTAGCCTGACTAAAAGTAATACAATATTGGATATTAGCTTAAAAAATGCAGAAAACAAGGGCCATTGTTTTCTTCCTGCCAATTCTTAACAAATATTTAACCTTTGTCAACATGAATGCAATCTACTTTTTTTTTTAATTTTTATTTTATACTGGAGTATAGTTGATTAACAATGTTATGTTATTTTCAGGTTTACAGCAAAATGATTTAGTTATACATATACATGTACCTATTCTTTTTCAAATTATTTTCCCATTTAGGTTATTATAGAATATTGAGCAGAGTTCCCTGTGCTATACACTAGATCCTTCTTGTTTATCTATTTTAAATATAGTAGTGTGTACATGTTATTTTATTAACTGAATTTATATGATGCAAAAAGAGCTAGTTTTTTGGTGATAAAAAATTTAAAGTTTAAAATTCTGTACAAGCATACAAGCAACTAGTTGTATTTGATTGATATATATTTGGTCATCCATATCAGATGTAATTGAGAATGCTCTAATTAATCATACCATCTTTATTCAAAATTCAAATGACAAACAGGAAACAGAAACAACAAAATAATACTAACAGCACTGCCAAGAGCTTCAATGAAAGAAAAAATTAAAAAAAACCAGAGATTTGCAAAATTAAAATTATCTACCGATAAATACTACGCAAAAGGTAAGAAATAGGTATTACAATAAAATATGTCCATGTATTTTATATTTGCCCAAATATTTTCATTAAATGTAATATGGGATCTCATTAGAGGTGTGGAAGAACTCCAGAACTAATCTTCCATAGCATAAAATAAGGTAGAATCAGAGAGCAATGTATGAAAAAGATCACTTCTAATTAAAAATAAATTCTATATTGATATAATTTTTGATATAATTTCTTTTTGCCAAATGAGCTAATCTAAAACTGGTATATTGATTCTGTCCCTTTTAAATAGCAGTTGTATTTTTATAGCAGCATTTTAAAACATACACATAAATACTGAAGTATACATTCTTCTCTAAGAAGCTTTATGGTAATTGATCATCTCTCACCTATAATTTAGCAATACTTGTAGAGCAGAGGAGCAATCTAGACACAATCATCCAAATGTTCTTAAGAATGTAATTTTCTTTACTTTCCCTAACTGATCTCCTTTTGATCTATCACTCACCTTCCTGATAATGAGAGAGGGGGGAATAAAGAACATAAAGTAAGGAAACAAACAAACATAGACATTCCAATTAAAATATTCCCAGACAGTTATTTTGTGGATATTGACGAACTGATTCTGAAGGTCATATGAAAATGCATAAGATCTGGAATAGCCAACAGATTACTGAAGGAGAAGAGTAAGTCAGAGGACTGATGTTACCAAATTTCAAATCTTACTGCAATACTGTAGTCATCAAGACACTGTAGTACTGGTGAAAGAATAGACAGAGATCCCTGAAATAATTTCACATAAATATAGTCAACTGATCTTTGACACAAACAAACAAACAAACAAAAGTAACACAATGGGAAAATAATAGTCTTCTCAACAAATTGTTCTAGAACAACTAAATATCCACAAGCAAACAAACAAACAAAAAAACTAGACACAAACCTTACACCATTCACAAAAAACAACTCAAAGTGAAGCATAGACCTAAATGTAAAATTTTACATTACATTTACTATAAAACTCTTAGAAAATAATGTAGAATATAATCTGGTTGATCTTGGATTTGGCCAAGACTTTTTATTTTTTTAATTTTTTTTAAATTTTTTACATCTTTATGGGAGTATAACTGCTTTACAATGTTGTGATAGTTTCTGTTGTACAACAAAGGGAATCAGCTATATGTATACATATATGCCCATATCCTCTCCCTCTTGAGCCTCGCTTTGCCCTCCATATTCCACCCTCCAAGGTCATCAAAAAGCATTGAACTGATCTCCCTGTGCTATGCAGCAGCTTCCCTCTGGCCATCCATTTTATATTTGGTAGTGTATATATGTCAATGCTACTCTCTCACTTCATCCTAGCTTCCCAATCCCCCTCTGTGTCCTCAAGTCTATCTCTACTTCTGCATCTTTATTCCTGCCCTGCCACATCAGTACCATTTATTTTAGATTACATATATATGTGTTAGCATACGGTATTTGTTTTTCTTTTTCTGACTTACTTTACTCTGTATGACAGACTACAGGCCAATCCACCTTATTACAAATAACTCAATTTCATTCTTGTTTATGGCTGAGTAATATTCCATTGTATATATGTGCCACATCTTCTTAATCTATTCATCTGTTGATGGACATTTAGGTTGCTTCCGTGTCTGGCTAATGTAAATAGTGCTGCAATGAACACTGTGGTACATGCCTCTTTTTGAATTATGGATTTCTAAGGGTATATGCCCAGTAGTGGGACTGTGGGGTCATATGGTTGTTCTATATTTAGTTCTTTAAGGAACCTCCATACTGTTCTCCATATTGGCTGTATCAATTTACATTCCCACCAACAATGCAAGAGGGACCCCTTTTCTCCACACCCTCTCCAGCATTTACTGTTTGAAGATTTTTTGATGATAGCCATTCTGACCTGTGTGAGGTAATACATCATTGTGGTTTTGATTTGCATTTCTCTAATGTATAGTGATGTTGAGCATCTTTTCATGTGTTTGTTGGCAATCTGTATATCTTCTTTGGATAAATGTCTATTTAGGTCTTCTGCCCATTTTTGGATTGCGTTGTTTGTTTTTTTGATGTTGAGCTGCATGAGCTGCTTGTAATTTTGGAGGTTAATCCTTTGTCAGTTGCTTCATTTGCAAACATTTTCTCCCATTCTGAGGGTTGTCCTTCGGTCTTGTTTATAGTTTCCTTTGCTGTGCAAAAGCTTTTAAGTTTCATTAGGTCCCATTTGTTTATTTTTGTTTTTATTTCCATTTCTCTAGGAGGTGGGTCAAAAAGGATCTTGCTGTGATCTATGTCATAGAGTGTTCTGCCTATGTTTTCCTCTAAGAGTTTTATAATGTCTGGCCTTATATTTAGGATGTTAATCCATTTTGAGCTTATTTTTGTGTATGGTGTTAGGGAGTGTTCTAATTTCATTCCTTTACATGTAGCTGTCCAGGTTTCGCAGCACCACTTATTGAAGAAGCTGTATTTTCTCCACTGTATATTCTTGCCTCCTTTATCAAAAATAAGGTGACCACATGTGTATGGCTTTATCTCTGGGCTTTCTATCCTGTTCCATTGATCTATATTTCTGTTTTTGTGCAAGTAGCATATGGTCGTGATTACTGTGTGTACTATAGTCTGAAGTCAGGGAGCCTGATTCCTCTAGCTCCGTTTTTCTTTCTCTAGATTGCTTTGGCTACTAGGGGTCTTTTGTGTTTCCATACAAATTGTAAAATTTCTTGTTCTAGTTCTGTGAAAAATGCCATTGGTAATTTGATAGGGATTGCATTAAATCTATAGATTGCTTTGGGTAGTGTAGTCATTTTCACAATGTTCATTCTTCCAATCCAAGAACATGGTGTATCTCTCCATCTGTGTCATTGGTGATTTCTTTCAGCAGGGTCTTATAGTTTTCTGCATACAGGTCTTTTGCCTCCTTAGGTAGGTCTATTCCTAGGTATTTTATTCTTTATGTTGCAAAGGTAAATGGGAGTGATTCCTTAATTTCTCTTTCTGATTTTTGGTTGTTAGTGTATAGGAATGCAAGAGATTTCTGTGCATTAATTTTGTATCCTGATACTTTATCAAGTTCATTGATTAGCTCTAGTAGTTTTCTGATGGCATCTTTAAGATTTTCTATGTATAGTATCATGTCATCTGCAAACAATCACAGTTATACTTCTTCTTTTCCAATTTAGATTCCTTTTATTTCTTTTTCTTCTCTGATTGCCATTGCTAAAACTTCAAAAATTATGTTGAATAATAGTGCTGAGGGTGGACACCCTTGTCTGGTTGCTGATCTTAGTGGAAATGCTTTCAGTTTTTCAACATTGAGAATGATGTTGGCTGATAGTTTGTCAGATACGGCTACTATTATGTTGAGGTAGGTTCCCTCCATGCCCACTTTCTGGAGAATTTTTATTATAAATGGGTGTTGAATTTTGTCAAAAGTTTTTACTGCATCTATTGAGATTATCATATGGTTTTATCCTTCAATTTGTTGATATGGTGTATCACACTGATTGATTTGCATATATTGAAGAATCCTTGCATTCCTGGGATAAACCTCACTTGATCATGGTGTATGATCCTTTTATTGTGCTGTTGGCTTCTGTTTCCTAGTATTTTGTTGAGGATTTTTGCATCTATGCTCATCAGTGATATTGATCTCTAGTTTTCTTTTTTTGTGAGCATCTTTTTCTGGTTTTGGTATCAGGGTGATGGTGGCCTCATAGAATGAGTTTGGTAGTGTTCCTCCCTCTGCTATATTTTGGAAGAGTTTCAGAAGGATAGGTATTAGCTCTTCTGTAAATGTTTGGAAGAATTCACCTGTGAAGCCATCTGTTCCTGAGCTTTTGTTTGGTGGAAAATTTTTAGTCACAGTTTCAATTTCAGTGCTTGTGATTGGTCTGTTCATATTTTCTCTTTGTTCCTGGTTCAGTCTTGGAAGTTTGTACTTTTCTAAGAATTTGTCCATTTCTTCCAGGTTGTCCATTTTATTGGCATATAGTTGCTTGTAGTAGTCTCTCATGATCCTTTGTATTTCTGCAGTGTCAGTTGTTACTTCTTTTTCATTTCTAATTCTATTGATTTGAGTCTTCTCCCTTGTTTTTCTTGATGAGCCTGGCTAATGGTTTTTCAATTTTGCTTATCTTCTCAAAGAAACAGCTTTTAGTTTTATTGATCTTTTCAATTGTTTCCTTCATTTCTTTTTCATTTATTTCTGATCTGATCTTTATGATTTATTTCCTTCCGCTAACTTTGGGGTTTTTTTTTTGTTCTTCTTTCTCTAATTGATTTAGGTGTAAATTTTGTTGTTTATTTGAGATTTTTCTTGTTTCTTGCGGTAGGCTTGTATTGCTATAAACCTCCCTCTTAGAACTGCTTTTGCTGCATCCCAGAGGTTTTGGGTTGTCATGTTTTCATTGTCCTTTGTTTTGGGGTATTTTTTCATTTCCTCTTTGATTTCTTCAGTGATCTCTTGGTTATTTTGTAGTGTATTGTTTAGCCTCCATGTGTTTGTATTTTTACAGGTTTTTTTTCCTGTAATTGATATCTAATCACATAATGTTGTGGTCAGAAAAGATGGTTGATATGATTTCAATTTTCTTAAGTTTACCGAGGTTTGATTTGTGACCCAAGAAGTGATCTCTCCTGGAGAACGTTCTGTGTGCACTTGAGAAGAAAGTGTATTCTGTTGTTTTTGCATGGAATGTCCTATAAATATCAATTAAGTCCATCTGGTCGAATGTGTCATTTAAAGCTTGTGCTTTCTTATTTATTTTCTGTTTGGACGATCTGTCCATTGGTGTAAATGAGGTGTTACCATCCCCTACTATTTTTTGTATTACTGTCGATTTCCCCTTTTATGGCTCTTAGCATTTGCTTTATGGATTGAACTCCTCCTATTTTGGGTGCATAAATATTTACAATTGTTATATATTCTTCTTGGATTGATCCCTTGATCATTATATAGTGTCCTTCCTTGTCTCTTGTAAGTCTTTATTTTAAAGTTTATTTTTTCTGATATGAGTATTGCTACTCCAGCTTTCTTTTTATTTCCTTTTGCATGGAATATCTTTTTCCATCCCCTCATTTTCAATCTGTATGTGTCCCTAGGTTTGAAGTGGGTCTCTTGTAGGCAGCATATATATGGGTCTTGTTTTTTGTATCCATTCAGCCAGTCTGTGTCTTTTGGTGGGATCATTTAATCCATTTACATTTAATGTAATTATTGATATGTATGTTCTTATTCCAGTTTCTTAATTGTTTTGGATTTGTTTTTGTACGTCTTTTCCTTCTCTTGTGTTTCCTGACTAGATAAGTTCCTTTAGCATTTGTTGTAAAGCTGGTTTGGTGGTGCTGAATTCTCTTAACTTTTGCTTGTCTGTAAAGCTTTTGATTTCTCCATCAGATCTGAATGAGATCCTTGCTGGGTAGAGTAATCTTGGTTGTAGGTTTTTCCCTTTCATCACTTTAAATATATCTTGCCTCTTCCTTCTTGGCTGTAGAGTTTCTGCTGAAAGGTCAGCTGTTAACCTTGTGGGGATTCCCTTGTATGCTATTTGTTGCTTTTCCCTTGCTGCTTTCAATATTTTTTCTTTGTGTTTAATTTTTTTTAGTTTGAATAATATGTGTCTTGGCATGTTTATCCTTGGGCTTTTCTTTTATGGGACTCTCTGCATTTCCTGGACTTGACTATTTCCTTTCCCATGTTGGGTAAATTTTTGACTATAATCTTTTCAAATATTTTCTCAGACCCTTTCTTTTTTTCTTCTTTTTCTGGGATGCCTATAATTCAAATGTTGGTGCACTTAGTGTTATCCCAGAGGTCTCTGAGACTGTCCTCCTTTTTTTTCATTCTTTTTTCTTTATTCTGCTCTGTGGCAGTTGTTTCCACTATTCTATATTCCAGCTCGCTTATCCATTCTTCTGCTTCAGTTATTCTGCTATTGATTCCTTCTAGAGTACTTTTAATTTCATCTATTGTGTTGTGCATTACTGTTTGTTTGCTCTTTAGTTCTTCTAGGTCCTTTTTAACAGTTTCTTGTATTTTCTCTATTCTATTTCTGAGATTTTGGATCATCTTTACTATCATTACCCTGAATTCTTTTTCATGTAGTTTGCCTATTTCCTCTTCATTTATTTGTCCTTGTATGTTTTTACCTTGCTCCTTTGCCTGCAAGATATTTCTCTGTGTTCTCATTTTGTCTAATTTACAGTATTTGATGTATCCTTTCCCTAGGCTGCAGGGTTGTAGTTCCTCTTGCTTCTCTTCTCTGCCCCCGGTAGTGAGGTCAGTCCAGTGGCTTGCATAGGCTTTCTGATGTGAGGAACTGGTGCCTGCATTCTGGTAGGTGAAGCTGAGTCTTTTCCCTCTGATGAGCAGAGCCATGTCAGGTGGTGTGTTTTGGGGTGTCTGTGAGGTTAGTGTGACTTTATGTTGTCTGTGTGCTGATGGGTTTATTTGTGTTCCTGTCTTGTTTGTTGTTTGGTGTGAGGTGTCCAGCACTGGGAGGTACAGGCACTTGGATGGAGCTGCGTCTTGGATTCAGATAGAGGCCTCAGTGAGAGCAGTCAAAAATTAATCTTCCCTGGGGCCGGGAATTCTCTATTGGTTCAGAGGCTTGGATTCAGTGCTCCCACCCCAGAGCCTCAGGGCCAACTTCTGGTCGAGGAACCAAGATGCTGTAATTCGCTCATCTCAGCAATAAAGATGATTAAAAAAAAAAAAAGACTAACAAAATCCCAGACAAATGGTAAAAATTAACATCAAACAAACAAAACAGAAACAAGGAAACACACACACACACAGAAGAAACAAAAACAGAACCAAATAACACAAAAAGCAAGAGAGCATCCAGACAAATGAAAGAACCCAATTATGAAATCAAACAATTAAAAAGAAAACTGATAAAAACACAAAAACAAAAAACAAAACCAAAGCAGAGTGCCAACTGAAGAATGAAGCAAAGAAAAAAACAAACCAACAAAAATGATATAAAAAATAAAAGAAAGAAAAAGAAAAAGGGGAAAGAAGACAGAACAACAGAAAAACAACATAGAAGTAGAAACATAAAAAAATAAAATAGAAATTGTGTTATAAAAAGACAAAACCCCAGAGAAATGGTAAAAATAAAATCAAACAAAGAAAAACTGAAACAAAGAAACATACATGCAAAAGAAACAAAACAGAACGAAATAAAACAAAACACGAGTGGCCATGACTTTTTAGATACAACACCAAAAGCACAATTTATAAATGAAAAAAATGTGATAAGTTGGACTTTATTTAACTTAAAAAACTTCTGTTTGCCAAAGGCACTGTTAAGAGAAAAAAAAACAAGCCACAGAGATGGGGAAAAAATTTGCAAAACACATATCAGGTATATAACTGGTATCCAAAATATACAACAAACTCTTAAAATTCAACAACAGCAGTGTAAACAATCCAATTAAAAAATGAGCAAAAGATCTGAAGCAATATTGGTTCATCAGTTGTAAACAATATGTTACACTAATACAAGATATTAATAATAGGGTAAATTGGTGGGAGAATTCTATACTTTTCATTCAGTTTTTCTGTAAAACTAATACTGCTCAAAAAATGTTTTATTAATTTAAAATTTTGCAATCAATTATGTCAATGACTGCTGATCAATTGGCAAGTTGTGGACTTACTTCTCTACAATTATTAAATGATACATATAACATCAATTTCATTATTAACAATTATAAAATGTCATCTGTATCTGAGATTACTAATTGCTTATTAATAAGTACAGAAAATAAAGCACATATATTTTAGGGGTCTGTTAACTTATATACATTTTGTCCTCAGTGTTTGAGGAACTATATGATACTTGAAAATTATTAGGTATTTTCATTTTCTACCTTTTTTTAGATTAATATTTGTTTACTAATTATTGGTCTCTGTTAGGTACTCTGAGGATATATTTGGACATTTTTATATTCTAGACAGTGTTTCTCAGAATAGTCCATTCCTCACAGGTGGACCATGAAAGCCAATTAAATAGCCCAGAATTTAATACAAAAATTATTTTCCCATATTTACAATAAAATGATGCACAGTTTCATAGATTGTATACTTTTCATATGACTGAAATGTCATATTCAATACTAAATTTATCATTTCAACAAAAATTATCTACCCTTCAATTTCTATATTTATATATTTAGTAAGAAGGACTTGCCATGAAGGACTTGCCATGAATGACTTGACAATATTTTAAATTGACTACTGAGTATGTTGCCAGTAGATAGTTGAAGTCTCCACTATTTTGGGAAGTTCCCACTATAGTTGTCATTAGTGTCTTTTTGAATTAGTCATGTTTGTCAATTTCTAATTTGTTTATGTTAACATTCTTATTGAATTATGAAGGCTTTACTTTTTTTCTTATGTCATTGTGTTTATACTACTTTGATTAACATTTTTAAAAGTCTTCTCCAATTCTTTATTACCTAAGCTGTTTCCCGTATAAAGTAGCAACAGCATGGCTGGACCTTGAGATTCACTCTTGTAGACCTCCTTTGATTATTCTCAATTTATTAGCCACAACTCAAATTTAATTTAATCTTCAGAACTTCTCAATTAAAAACATCTTAATCATACTTTTTTCTGCGTAATAGTGCAATAAGACGTAATATAATCTTAATTTTATTCAGTAGGCTAACTTCTGTGTTTTAATCAAAGGTATCATAAACCCCTTAGGAAAGTTTATTTTTATTACATATTCAATGATCTTACTCTTCTTTAAAATTGTTTATTTTGCTAATCTCTTTCCACTTTGTTTATAAACACAATTCTGGCACTGACTTTCTCCTTTACTCACTCTGCCCCGCCCCAGGCAATTTGGGGTGATTAAACTAACCAGTAAGATTGAAAAGAATAATTAGTTTCAAATTATTTTCTGCTTGGAATTTTACTACTCTTATGCTCTTCCTTAACACATATCAGGAAGGTCTTAGTCCATTACTTCCTGTCACTGTCTGGGTAAATCTCTCATTCTGAGGTCTAGTAGTTTGCCTATCTGGATTTTATTCTAAAATGCATCCACCACTTTGGGATTTCTCAGCTATAAAAGGTGATGTTTTGTTTCTTAAGTAACAATGTCTATATTTCTCAATTTGTTCAAAAATGGGTAGGTCAATATACATGTAATTTATTGGGCTTTACACAGAGTCCTCAGAAAGGTCTCTCTGATGAAGCAAAATTGTTTTTCCTAAGAAAAATATTCCTCCATTTTGAAGTTAAAGTAAAAAATCCCCCATCTTTCATCAGAAATTAATATTAGAATAATGGTTTTGACATCCAAGGAATTCAGTATTTTTCCAGGGTAGAATTGGTAAATGATCTGATACTGTATATCTAGTGGTAAGCAGTGTTCACAAATGGGAGCTGGTTAAGATTCAGTTAGCCCTAGCTGAAGAGCTTCTTATAAATTGGATCATGGCACTTGATGACTATTTTAGATTTTATTAGAGCATGCTAATTTTATTCATAATCTTGTTGAAAATACTACCCCTAGCTATAAAAGTGTTTTCTTAGCACTTTTTATTTCATTTTTCCAAATACTCTAATACAGCATTTTCTTTTCCACCACAAGGGGAAACAGAAAAATTTTACTTGTATTTGACAATTATCAGAATGCTTTCAAATAATGATCTACTTTAAAGAGTAATAACAAGAACTAATGGATGTCAGCACATTCTCTATTCTAGGACCCAGAAGAAACTATCAAGTTTATGCCAAAAGAAAAATAAATGTACTGGTATTTCAGGATAGAAGAGGACTTAAATATTTAACTATATAACATGTGTCTCTTTTATTGTAACTCTTGGTGAGAGTAATTTACCTCTGATGTACATTGGCAGTCATCTAATTTTCTTTTGTTTGCTTTTTGTTTATCTGTACAGATGAGAATCAACTTTTAGGATCAAGTGAACATCTTTGATGAAAGAATATGTCTAATTAGATTTAAGGTATAGCAAACTGCTGTTCAGACAACATTTCCATTAACTTCTTATCATATTCAGTAATGGGAAAAATTCCAGCAATGGTCTCTATCCATGAACCATTAAAAATAGGAGAGTACAAAACCAATTCTTGAACACTAACAATTATTATCAAATTATCTCTTTTAACTATGAGATGGCAGGTCCCAGGTATGTGCCTTTAAAACTAGTGAAGGAAGGCATTGTCTGTGTGGGTAAGGTTGTTGATCCCTCAAGAAAGTCTTAGAGCACAGATAACTCCTTCTACAACTGTGTCTGCTTACTTTATTTCTTTGCTCTTCTTCATCAATCTCTTCATCTCCTCCAGATATACCAGCTTTGCCAACCTGCTTGCATTTTCCCTGGAATGTTTCAGCTTCATTGCTCCCATGTAAGTGCTATTAACTCAATAGGAGGTCACCTGATAGATATCATATAATCTGGCAATTATATTTTTTTACCCTTTTGGGTCAACTCTCCTTATAGAAAAATTGCCTGACTAAAAGTTGAATCTGGAACTTCCTGATATCATTTTATGCTGGTACTTTAGTTAGTGTATATATTACTACAGATAGGCCTCTTTTGTAGAATATATATGCACCTTGAAAATAGTGTGTAGTTTGTGTAATGTTACGTATCTTCCAGATGCACACAAAGATCTTAAGACACTCATTAGTGAATGCTTTTGCACAGTTAATACCCTTCTATTATGGGAAAATCTCCAATTTTCTTCTTATAATCTCTAAATTTAGATACTTGAATATGAGAATTCCTAAGCAGTACATACCTATGTTGTGTTTCAATGTTCACAAGAGAAAAGACTAGAATTCTGAGCAATTTAGGGTAAATTCTGAATATAGATCTCTATTTCATAGTTGATTGAAGCACTGATATAGCCACTATGATTCTGAATAGCTCTTAGGATGGATTTTAAAACTATTTGCCATAAACTAAATGCACAAATAATAGTAGAGTCTGGCAATACCCTCAAAGAGCTTTTCTTTCCATAGCACTTAAAACTTGCAGGTGAGCATACTGTTAGTCTCTGTTCTATGCCCAATTCCATCTAGCGAAACAAATATCCATTTTTCTAAAGCTCTGGGCTCTGAAATCATAAATCCAGCAGAGAAAATGACTCTCAGTAGGGATACCTGTAACTACAAAGAACAAGACAATATTTTGCCACGAATCAGATCTGACAAAATTACATTTGGAGATACTGCAAAGTCAGTGTGTAAGATAAGTCAAATTAAATCTTTAGAGCTTTGTTGCTATTTGCCAACTCACGTCATTTTTTTTATTTGTTACCTAGTGCCTAGTTATACTTTTGTCTTGGTACACATAGTATGAACTCTATAAATACTGTTGATTAAACTCAGTCCCTACTCCTTGTCTTGAGCCATGACAAATTCAGTTCTAATCTATAATTTCTCTCCCTCTTTACTCTGATAAAGTATTCCTGTCATAAGCTTTTTATTTTCTGGAAGCTTAATAATCTCCAACCCAGCCTTCACTATTATATTAGTGCCACTCCTCACAAGCCCTAATTACTCTCCCCCACACTTGGCTGACTGATCTTCTCATTTCATTATTCTTTTAGTCTCATTCATTTCACCTAGGCCTTAAATAGAAACATTTTTTCATCTCCTGGGAAGGATTTATAGGTTATTTTAGATGTCCCTACATATTTCTCAGTTTAATAATAATTATGCCCTACAAGGAAAATAGTCTATGCACTGCAAGAGCACCACAGTGAGCCTAGTGTCTGCCATAGGGTCAGTCATAAGACTTCATTAAATTACCCATTCATTCACTCACTCATTTACTCCTCCTGCTTTCAGACATTTACTGAGCAACTACTACTTGTCAATCATGCTGATGAGTGCTCCAGGGAATGTATAAATGACTAGAATACCATTTTTTTTCTCTCTAGTAGCTCAATCTTAAAGAGACAGACATGTCCACAAATAACTACAGTATGTCAAATTCTATAATAGAGGTTTGGAAAAGCTCCGTGGCAAGATAAACGTTCACCCTTTGAAGAAATGAGCGAAGACATCTCAAAGGAAATGATATTTAGTTTGGCTGACAGATCAGAATTAGATTCAATACATAAAAATTGGGAAAGGGCTTCCCAGGAAAAGAAATAACATGTGCAAAGAGTAGGGTATTAAAGAATATGACTTTTTCAGGGAACAGGAAAAAAATATTGGTAGCTGGAGCATGAAGTGCAAAAGAGGTAATAATTGGAGATAGGGCAAATAAGTCAGATTTTGGCATTATTGCAGAAGGTCTTATATGTCACAGAATAAATTTGAACTTTTTGCTATACATTATAGATAGGCAATAGAAGTCAGTTTGTTGTTCATTTTTTGAAAAAAAAAAAGACTCTGAAGTCTGTTACAAAGTATAATTTAAATGAAGAAAATATATTTTTCTAGAAAAAAATGACAAAATAATTTTGATCTTTCTTGAGCAGAATGATTTTTGGCAAATGTTAAATTCCAAATATTGTCCTCATAATAAATTTATCATGTAAAGAAAAATAACGGTGATTAGGCAGCAACAGGGAATTTTGGTTATAAACCTTCACCATGGAGAAAATGTGAGCAGAAGTAGAAAAGAGGGAAAGTGGCATCCAGGGATTGAAAGCAACTCTTTTGCCCCTTTCCTGTTTGCCTATTTCTGTTCCACTCTAACCTTAAAAGAACCTAATTATGGGAATGAGATCACTAAACAATTGAAACTAACTCCTGACTTATGCTCTCCTGAATGCACACCATGCCTTGTCTAATCTGTTGATTCTTTTCCTAGATAAGTAGAAGTAAGAATGAAGATTTAAGCAGTTAAAACGTTACTATCTGTCTCCCCCAAAAAGCCCCCTTAGCAATCCTGCAGGCAGATCACACAGGCAAGGTAACATCTGAAGAAGGAGTCAGCCAGTCTGCTTTTAATGGAGAATGATGCAGAAACCAAGGCCCTGCCTCGATGATTCACTGAGATTCTTCCCCCTCTCTTTTTCTCTTTAAAAACTGTCAGAAAAAAAAAAGAAAGAAAGAAAAAACTGTCAGGGCTGAGCAGAAACTCTGGAGTTGGTCTCCGGACACAAGTTCACCTTCTCCCCAGATTGCTGGCTTTTCTGATTAAAGCAGCTTTCTTTTCTACTGACACTTGACACTTGAATTATTAGCTTATAAGCAGTGAACAACCAAGCCTAGGTTTGGTTTCAGGATAATGGATGCAATGATAGAAGAAAAGAGAGAAAGACCAAACAATCAAAGGAGATGCAACTATTGCTCATGTCTTGATCTTCACATTTATTCTATCCTTGACTGTTGAATGTTTCTCAGGAAGACACAGGTATTTCATATTGCTAGGGCAACAGCCCAAAGATGTTTAAGACTATCCTTTCTTCTCCCTTTTTTACCTAATGTGATCCTACCAACAACATGTATAATTTTTATATATATTTTAATAAGTACTTCTAATAATAATTATTACTATTATTACCAATATTTACTGAAGTACCACTACATGCCAGGCAATCTGCTAAGTATTTACATTATTTCAGATAATTCTTATAATCACACACCAAATTAGTTTTCATTCACGTTTCATTCTTATCTAATTGGTTACCAAGTGCTCTGGGTAAAATCTTAGACATGTCTATTGACTCTCACTCTTCTTTCCACTCATACTGTCATTTTCATTGTATGAGCCCTCATATTTTTTCTTATAAACTACTACAACAACTTTATAAATTGTCTTTCTGCTACCAATTTTTTTTCTCCAGTATATTTTTCATACAATATTTTTCATATTCTTGTAACAAAAACTGACCACTCTTTTAATAGACCTATATTAACAAGAATGTTACTAAGCACTTCCAGCCCATGTCAATAAAAAAGAAGATATTAACCTTCATAAACATAATTTCTCTCTTTCTATAACTCTAAAAAGTTGATGTAAGATACTGCAATGTTTTCTTTTTTTCTTTTTCAGTGATCTCTTTATTCACAGATCCATAGATTACATAGACAACATGCATAATGTTACATAAATCTGAACGTATTTTTTTTCTAACATCTTTATTGGACTATAATTGCTTTATAATGGTGTGTTAGTTTCTGCTATATAACAAAGTGAATCAACTATACATATACATATATCCCCATATGTCTTCCCTCTTGCATCTCCCTCCCTCCCACACTCCATATCCCACCCCTCTAGGTGTTCACAAAGCACCGAGCTGATCTCCCCGTGCTATGCGGCTGCCTCCCACCAGCTACCCACTTCACGTTTGGTAGTGGATATATGTCTATGCCACTACCCCACCTCGTCCCAACCTACCCATTCCCCTCCCTGTATACTCAAGTCCACTCTCTAGTAGGTCTGTGTCTTTATTGCCGTCCTGGCCCTAGGTTCTTCATGACATTTTTTTTTTTTTTTTAGATTCCATATATATGTGTTAGCATACGGTATTTGTTTTCTCCTTCTGACTTACTTCACAATGTATGACAGACTCTAGGTCCATGCACCTCACTACAAAAAACTCAATTTCGTTTCTTTTTATGGCTGAGTAATATTCTATTTTATATATGTGCCACATCTTCTTTATACATTCACCTGTTGATGGACACTTCTGTTGCTTCCATGTCCTGGCTATTGTAAATAGAACTGTAATGAACATTTTGGTATATGACTCTTTTTGAATTATGGTTTTATCAGGGTATATGCCCAGTAGTGGGATTGCAAGGTCGAATGGTAGTTCTATTCTTAGTTTTATAAGGAACCTCCATACTGTCCTCCATAGAGGCTGTATCAATTTACATTCCCACCAACAGTGCAAGAGGGTTCCCTTTTCGCCACACCCTCTCCAGCATTTACTGTTTGTAGATTGTTTGATGATGGCCATTCTGACCAGTGTGAGATGATATCTCATTGTAGTTTTGATTTGCATTTCTCTAATGATTAATGACGTTGAGCATTCTTTCATGTGTTTGTTGGCAATCTGTATATCTTCTTTGGAGAAATGTCTATTTAGGTCTTCTGCCCATTTTTGGATTGGGTTGTTTGTTTTTTTGATATTGAGCTGCATGAGCTGCTTGTAAAGTTTGGAGATTAATCCTTTGTCACTTGCTTCATTTGCAAATATTTTCTCCCATTCTGAGGGTTGTCTTTTTGTCTTGTTTATGGTTTCCTTTGCAATACAAAAGCTTTTAAGTTTCATTAGGTCCCATGTGTTTATTTTTGTTTTTATTTCCATTTCTCTAAGAGCTGGGTCAAAAAGGATCTTGCTGTGATTTATGTCATAGCGTGTTCTGCCTATGTTTTCCTCAAAGAGTTTGATAGTATCTGGCCTTACATTTAGGTCTTTAATCCATTTTGAGTTTATTTTTGTGTATGGTGTTAGGGAGTGTTCTAATTTCATTTTTTTACATGGAGCTGTCCAGTTTTCCCAGCACCACTTATTGAAGAGGCTGTCGTTTCTCCACGGTATATTCTTGCCTCGTTTATCGAAGATAAGGTGACCATATGTGCGTGGGTTTATTTCTGGGATTTCTATCCTGTTCCATTGATCTATATTTCTGTTTTTTTGCCAGTACCATAATGTCTTGATTACTGTATCTTTGTTGTATAGTCTGAAGTCAGGGACCCAGATTCTTCCAGCTCAGTTCTTCTTTCTCAAGATTGCTTTGGCTATTCGAGGTCTTTTGCATTTCCATACAAATTCTGAATTATTTTGATCTAATTCTGTGAAAAATGTCAGTGGTAGTTTGATAGGGATTGAATTGAATCTGTAGATTGCTTTGGGTAGTATAGTCATTTTCACAATGTTGATTCTTGCAAACCAAGGACATGGTATATCTCTCCATTTATTTGTATCATGTTTAATTTCTTTCATCAGTGTCTTATAATTTTCTGCATACAGGTCTTTTGTCTCCTTAGGTAGGTTTATTCCTACATATTTTATTCTTTGTGTTGCAATGGTAAATGAGAGTGTTTCCTTAATTTCACTTTCAGATTTTTCATCATTAGTGTATAGGAATGCAAGAGATTTCTATGCATTAGTTTTCTATCCTGCTACTTTACCAAATTCAATGATTAGCTCTAGTAGTTTTCTGGTCGTATCTTTACGATTCACTATGTAGAATATCATGTCATCTGCAAACAGTGACAGGTTTACTTCTTCTTTTCCAATTTGGCTTCCTTTTATATCTTTTTCTTCTCTGATTGCTGTGGCTAAACTTTCCAAAACTATCTTGAATAATAGTGATGAGAATGGGTAACCCTGTCTTTTTCCTGATCTTAGTGGAACTGGTTCCAATTTTTCACCACTGAGGACGATGTTGTCTGTGGGTTTGTCATACGTGGCCTTTATTATGTTTACAAAAGTTCCCTTTATGCCTACTTTCTGGAGGGATTTTATCATAAATGGGTGTTGAATTTTGCTGAAAGCTTTCTCTGCACCTATTGAGATGATCATATGGTTTTTCACCTTCAATTTGTTAATATGGTGTATCACATTGATTGATTTGCGTATATTGAAGAATCCTTGCATTCCTGGGATAAACCCCACTTGATGATAGTGTATGATCCTTTTAATGTGCTGTTGGATTCTGTTTGCTAGTATTTGGTTGAGGATTTTTGCATCTATGTTCATCAGTGATATTGGCCTGTAGTTTTCTTTCTTTGTGACATCTTTGTCTGGTTTTCGTATCAGGGTGATGGTGGCCTCGTAGAATGAGTTTGGGAGTGTTCCTCCCTCGGCTCTATTTTGTAAGATTTTGAGAAGGATAGGTGTTAGCTCTTCTCTAATGTTTGATAGAATTTGTCTGTGAAGCCATTTGGTCCTGGGCTTTTGTTTTTTGGAAGATTTTTAACCACAGTTTCAATTTCAGTGCTTGTGATTGGTCTGTTCATATTTTCTATTTCTTCCTGGTTCAGTCTCAGCAGGTTGTGCATTTCTAAGAATTTGTCCATTTCTTCCAGGTTGTCCATTTTATTGGCATATAGTTGCTTGTAGTAATCTCTCATAATCCTTTGTTATTCTGCAGTGTCAGTTGTTACTTCTCCTTTTTCATTTCTAATTCTATTGATTTCTGTCTTCTCCCTTTTTTTTCCTAATGAGTCTGGCTAATGGTTTATCAATTTTGTTTATCTTCTCAAAGAACCAGCTTTTAATTTATTGATCTTTGCTATTGTTTCCTTCATTTCTTTTTCATTTATTTCTGATCTGATCTTTATGATTTCTTTCCTTCTGGTAACTTTGGGGATTTTTTGTTCTTCTTTCTCTATTTGCTTTAGGTGTAAGTTTAGGTTGTTTATTTGAGATGTTTCTTGTTTCTTGAGGTAGGATTGCATTGCTATATACTTCCCTCTTAGAACAGCTTTTGCTGTATCCCATAGGTTTTGGGTCGTCTTGTTTTCATTGTCATTTGTTTAAAGGTATTTTTTGATTTCCTCTTTGATTTCTTCAGTGATCTATTGGTTATTAAGTAGTGTATTGTTTAGACTCAATGTGTTTGTATTTTTTACAGGTTTTTTCCTATAATTGATATCTAGTCTCATAGCGTTTGGTCAGAAAAGATACTTGATACAATTTCATTTTTCTTATATTTGCCAAGGCTTGATTTGTGACCCAAGATATGATCTACCCTGCAGAATGTTCCATGAGCACTTGAGAAGAATGTGTATTCTGTTGTTTCTGGAGGGAATGTCCTATAAATATCAATTAAGTCCATCTTGTTTAATGTATCATTTAAAGCTTGCATTTCCTTATTTATTTTCCTTTTGGATGATCTGTCCATTGGTGAAAGTGGGGTGTGAAAGTCCCCTACTATGAATATGTTACTGTCGATTTCCCCTTTTATGGCTGTTAGTATTTGCCTTATGTATTGTGGTGCTCCTATGTTGGATTCATAAATATTTACACTTTTCATATCTTCTTCTAATATTGATCCCTTGATCATTATGTTGTGTCCTACTTTGTCTCTTGTAATAGTCTTTATTTTAAAGTCTATTTTGTCTGATATGAGAATTGCTAATCCAGCTTTCTTTTGATTTCCATTTGCATGGAATATCTTTTTCCATCCCCTCACTTTCAGTCCATATGTGTCCCTAGATCTGAAGTGGGTCTCTTGTACACAGCATATATACAGGTCTTGTTTTTGTATCCATTCAGACAGTCTATGTCTTTTGTTTGGAGCATTTAATCCATTTACATTTAAGGTAATTATCAATATGTATGTTCCTATTACCATTTTCTTAATTGTTTTGTGTTTGTTATTGTGTGTCTTTACTCTTGTGTTTCCTGCCTAGAGAAGTTCCTTTAGCATTTGTTGTAAAGGTGGTTTGGTGGTGCTGAATTCTCCTAGGTTTGCCTGTCTGTAAAGGTTTTAATTTCTCCATCAAATCTGAATGAGATCCTTGTTGGGTAGAGTAATCTTGGTTGTAGGTTTTTCTCCTTCATCCTTTTAAATATGTCCTGCCACTGCCTTCTGGCTTGCAGAGTTTCTGCTGAAAGATCAGCTCTTAACCTTATGGGGATCCCCTTGTGTGTTATGTGTTGTTTTTCCTTTGCTGCTTTTAATATATTTTCTTTGTATTTAATTTTTGATAGTTTGACTAATATGTGTCTTGGCGTGTTTCTCCTTTGATTTACCCTATACGGGACTTTCTGTGTTTCCTGGACTTGATTAACTCTTTCCTTGCCCATATTTGGGACCTTTTCAACTATAATCTCTTCAAGTATTTTCTCAGTTGCTTTCTTTTTCTCTTCTTCTTCTGGGATCCCTGTAATTCGAATGTTGGTGCATTTAATGTTGTCCGAGAGGTCTCTGAGACTGTCCTCTATTCTTTTCATTCTTTTTTCTTTATTCTGCTCTGCAGTAGTTATTTCCACTCTTTTATCTTCCAGGTCACTTATCGGTTCTTTTGCCTCAGTTATTCTGCTATTGATCCCTTCTAGAGAATTTTTAATTTCATTTATTGTTTTGTTCATCACTGTCTGTTTGCTCCTTAGTTCTTCTAGGTCCTTGTTAAACGTTTCTTACATTTTCTCCTTTCTATTATTTCCAAGATTTTGGATCATCTTTACTATCATTATTCTGAATTGTTTTTCAGGTAGACTGCCATATCTTCTTCATTTGTTAGGTCTGGTGGATTTTTGCCTTGCTCCTTCATCTCCTGTGTGTTTCTCTGTCTTCTCATTTTGCTTTTCTTACTGTGTTGGGGGTCTCTTTTTCACAGGCTGCAGGTTCGTAGTTCCTGTTGTTTTTGGTGTCTGTCCCCAGTGGCTAAGTTTCGTTCAGTGGGTTGTGTAGGCTTCCTGGTGGAGGGGACTAGTGCCTGTGTTCTGGTGGATGAGGCTGGATCTTTTCTTTCTGGTGGGCAGGTCCACATCTGGTGGTGTGTTTTGGGGTGTCTCTGGCTTTATTATGATTTTAGGCAGCCTCTCTGCTAATGGATGGGGTTGTGTTCCTGTCTTGCTAGTTGTTTGGCCTAGGGTGTCCAGCACTGTAGCTTGCTGGTCATTCACTGGAGCTGGGTCTTGGCATTGAGATGGAGATCTCTGAGGAATTTTCACCATTTGATATTACATGGAGCTGGGATGTCTCTTGTTGACCAGTGTCCTGAACTTGGCTCTCCCACCTCAGATGCACAGCCCTGACACCTGGCTGGAGCACCAAGAGCCTGTCATCCACATGGAAAAACAGAAAAAGGGAAAAATATATATATATCATTGCTCCCAAAGTCCACCTCCTCAATTTGGGATGATTCATTGTCTATTCAAGTATTCCACAGATGCAGGGTACATCAAGTTGATTGTGGAGGTTTAATCTGCTGTTCCTGAGGCTGCTGGGATAAATTTACCTTTCTCTTCTTTGTTCGCACAACTCCTGGTGTTCAGCTTTGGATTTGCCTGTAGGTCGCCTGAGGGCATCTGTTCTTTTCTCAGACAGGACGGGGTTAAAGGAGTAGCTGATTCATGGGCTCTGGCTCCCTCAGGCCCAGGGGAGGGAGTGGTCCATAGTGCAGGGCGAGGTTGTGGTGACAGAGGCAGGCATGACCTTGTACCAGCCTGAGGTGCACCGTGTGTTCTCCCAGGGAAGTTGTCCCTGGATCACGGGACCCTGGCAGTGGCTGGCTGCACAGGCTCCTAGGAGGGGAGGTGTGGATAGTGACCTTTGCTTGCACACAGGCTTCTCCATGGCTGCAGCAGCAGCCTTAGCGTCTCATGCCCATCTCTGGGGTCTGTGCTGAGAGCTGCGGCTTGCACCCGTCTCTGAAGGTCCTTTAAGCAGCCCTCTTAATCCCCTCTCCTCACACACCAGGGAACAAAGAGGCAAGAAAAGATCTCTTGCCTGTTAGGCAATTCCAGACCTTTTCCCGGACTCTCTCCCGGCTATCCGTGGTGCACTAGCCCCTTCAGGCTGTGTTCATGCAGCCAACCCCAGTCCTCTCACTGGGGTCTGACCTCCGAAGCTTGAGCCTCAGCTCCCAGCCCCTACCCGTTCCGGCGGGTGAGCAGACAAGCCTCTCGGACTAGTGAGTGCCGGTTTGCACCAGTCCTCTGTGTGGGAATCTCTCCACTTTGCCCTCTGCACCCCTGTTGCTGCACTCTCTTCCGTGGCTCTGAAGCTTCCCCTCTCTGCTTCCCGCAGTCTCCACCCACGAAGGGGCTTCCTAGTGTTTGGAAACCTTTCCTCCTTCACAGCTCCCTTCCACTGGTGCAGGTCCTGTCCCTATTCTTTTGTCTCTGTTTTTCCTTTTTTCTTTTGCCCTACCCAGCTACGTGGGGAGTTTCTTGCCTTTTGGGAGGTCTGAGGTCTTCTGCCAGCGTTCAGTCAGTGTTCTGTAGGAGTTGTTCCACATGTAGATGTATTTCTGATGTATTTGTGGGGAGGAAGTTGATCTCCACGTCTTACTCTTCTGCCATCTTGAAGCTCCTCCAGATATTGCAATCTTGAAGAATACCTATTACACAGTATTTTTAGGAATACTCTGAGGAAAGCTTACATTACAACTCACAAATATTTTACTCTCATGCAGTCTTTACTGTTTTGCCAGGGTATGCTGTTGTAGCAAACAGTCTCTTAATTTTTCTTGTAGGCTTAGTTTCCTTGCAGAAGGCTCCTCCACACTGCCTGGCTACTCTGTTAGTTTCTGAGATATGCCCATACACAAATGAACCCCAGAACAAGAAACCCCAACACATGAGTTGTTTTTCCATCACGTTATAATTGCAATGATAGAAGAAAAGAAAGAAAGACCAAATGATCAAAGGAGATGCAACTATTGCTCATAGTCTTGATCTTCACTTTTATTCTATCCTTGACTGTTGAATGTTTCTCAGGAAGACTCGGGTATTTCATATTGCTAGGGCATCAGCCCAAAGATGTTTAAGAATATCCTTACATATCCCTTTTTTACCTAATGTGATCCTACCAGCAACATGTATAATTTTTATATATAATTTAATAATAAGTATATCTAATAATAATTATTACTATTATTACCAATATTTATTGAAGTACCACTACATGCCAGGTAATCTGCTAAGTACTTACATTATTTCAGTTAATTTTAAAAGGCATCTGCTACTTCAAATGTCAAAGCAGCAACACAAAATTACAAGGAACATGAAAAGTCACAAAAACACGTCATCACAAAAAGATAATGTCTCCAAAAACCAAGCTCAGAGGCACAAAATTTTGTGATCTGATAAAGAATTTAAAATAGCTGTTTTCAAGAAACTCAATGAGCTAAAGAAACTCAAAAAGACAATTTAACAAAATTATGAAAACAAAAATAAGGGTTCAAATGAGATATTTACCAAAGAAATAGAAATCATAACAAAGAACCAAGCAGGCACTATGAATCTGTAGAACAAATGAGTGAAATTAAAAAAATATATATATATATATAGTAGAGAGCATCTGTGATGGAGTAAAGCAAGTGAAAATAGAATAAGTGAGTTAGAGGATAGGAATTTTGAAATAAACCAATTACAGTAGAATGAAGAAAAAGAAAAGAGTAAAGAAAACTTACATGACCTATGGGAATACACCAAAAGAACAAATATTAGATCAATTAATAGTCCAGAATTACAAGAGTAAAAGAAGGATGCAAAGAGTTTATTTAAAGAAATAATAGCTGAGAACTTCCCAAACCAGGGGAGAGACTTGAACATCCAAGTTTATAAACCTAATAGATCACCTTATTATCTTAATGTTAAAACACTTTCTCCAAGACACATTATAATGAAACCCTCAAAATTCAAATATAAAGAAATAATTTTAAAAAAAGAGAGAGAGAGAGAAAAAAAAAAAAAAAACATTGTAACCTACAAGGGAACCCTCATTAGGCTATCAGCAGATTTCTCAGAAGAACCCTACAGGGCAGAAAAGAGTGGAATGACATATTTAAAGTGTTAAAAGAAAAAAAAATTTCTCCTCAATAATATTTTATCCTTCAAAATTATCTTTCAGATTGAAGGAGAGTATGATCAGGCCTCATAAGATGGCTGCTCTATTGCACTCTTGCCCCACCTGGCCTGCCTCACCCTTACATTATGTACATGTTTCACTACCATACCTAAGCTGAAAATTTAATCAGTAACTATCTGTGTGATCAGCCCAACCCCCAGCTTGTTCTAACACTTGGACCAGAATGGCTCCATCAACAGGTCATCAACAGGAAACAGTGACCCTTGCAACAGTTGCTAACCCAAAGAACTGAAGGGGCATGTGTTCAGCAGTCACTCTGGCAACCAAGGAACATTACGGCATGCCACCTATAACTGATAGCTTACTCCCCCTATGTGTAGCAAAGATTGCTGTTGTGTCCTGCATGACATCAGCCTTACACAGTGGAATGTTGCTCCAGGACTTTTACCTCTGACTTGTAAGATTCCCTTTCCAATAAATCACTGATGTCTCTAACACTGACTCCAGATTCCTTCTCGGGTCTAGTGGCTGGACAATTGCAAGCATTCCAAGACAGTGGGGCACAGCCTAACAAGGGGAAATAATGACTTTTCTAGACAAACAAAAGCTAAGAGTGTTTATCACCATTAGACTCTCCTTGCAAGAAATGCTAAAAGGAATTCTTCAGGCTGAAATGAAAATATGTTAACAGTGACATGAAAACATATGAAAGTATACAACATACTGGTAAAGGTAAATACACAGTCAGAATTAGAAAGCTCTAATTCTGTAATAGGATGGTGTGTTACCCATTTTACTATTGTACAAGCATCAAAGGAAAATAATATTAAAGACAATTTTAGCTACTATAATTTGTTAATAAGTACACAATGAAAAGAGGTAAAAATACAAAAGG